>NC_087319.1:6472045-6775075 GCF_037043105.1 Vanessa tameamea | reverse complement strand
CACGTACACGCACGCACGCACGCACACGCACACACGCGCATATTAGTGAAACAAAAGCAGGACGAAGGTTGACTGAGCCGAGGTACAGGCACAAGGGATATTACATTTTAGTTCCCAAAGTTTTTATTATTTATTGGTTATTTGAGTAATGATTAATACTTCTTACAATACCTTTGTCTATGGGCCGTTGTGACCACCTACTATCAGATGGCCCACTTACAAACTATATTAAGTGAAGCTACCACCGGTTCGGAATGTAGATTCTGCCGAGAAGAACCGGCAAGAAACTCGGTAGTCATTTGCCAGTCCACCTATCAATATGACATAAAAAAATGCACACATGTACAAAGTACATAACACTTAACTTACGTTTTTATACATTCGTAAACTTACATTTATCTTTATATTTTAATTCTATAAAGTAGGGATATATAAAATTGTATTCATATTCCAATAGTTATATATTTATTTTCAGAAATATCAATCCAGGAAGTAACTCAGTGACGTAACCGTGGTCACGACCGACACAGCCGAGACTGGCTCTGATATTCTAAATGTTCCCTAACCGTAGTCACTATGAGAAGGATCTTTAACGGAATATGTAGAAATCATAATTTATCCTTTACGAAAATTTAAATCGCTGGACTTAACCGCTTTTGTTTTCAAACATTTAACATTTGCCGGTTACCCTTAAACAGTTATATCCAAGTATCAATAAGACTTTATCATATAATCTAATTTTTTGCTCTATATAAGACAAATTACTAAGATGCAGTAAAAGTGGAAATTATAAATATATAATTTATATTCTTATATATATAATTTGATCATGTCCGTCCGTACGCCACTGCCTCGTTTCGCTAAACATAGCCATACAAATAGCATTTTCTTCTGAAATTGTATATAAAAGTAATTAGTGATTATTTAAATATCGTCTCTCGTTTCATATGTTAGTTTTTTTTCTACTTTAAAGTTTAAACAAACAATAATACGAATAAGTATTGTATAAGTACGTTTATTAGAATTTATCATGTCTAAAATCTATCAAATCGGGTTACGAGTTAATATGTTACCAGTACAATTAAAAAAAAAAACTTTTTTTTTAATAAATACTTTAAATAATATAGATTCATAGCGAGAATATTTCTAGCGATTTAAATTGTTCGTCTCAAGGTACACCTGTATAAGACATACAATGGAATTTAAAATGAAATTAATAATGTGAAAAAAACTAAAATGATATCAGAAATATGTTTCATACTTAGGGTACTAAAGTAAATAAAGGACCTAAATCGTATTTGTAGTGTTTGTAGAGCTATTACTGTCGCCGAACTGTAAATATAGTAAAGCTAAAAATAAGGGTATTTGATAAAAACTTATGTACGCTTTCGTAACATGCGCACGCGTGCATGAAGCAAAGATAAAACATGTAATTAATGTATTTTCTACTTATCCGTATTCGAGGCCTATTGCAAATGGACTTATTTCAATTGAGTATAAATTAGAAACGCTTGACTAATTGAATCGAAACAAAACCGAGCTTTTTTGTTCAAATTATAATATCAAATTATTTTAAATTCCTAAAATCTGAAGAAGATTACTATGAAAAATACTGTCAAATATATCAAATAATCGTATTTACAAGTGCATATGTTGATGAATTTAAAAATATGCAAAGGGCGCACGTTCTCATATAAAATATTATTTGTATAGTTGCACGTTCTATGTGTCACCGTCATGTTTGTGGTAAACGTTTGTTGTCAAATAATTAATTCATTGGAATTAAATTTTTAACGAGTTTCTCCTTTATAATAAATTGTATTTATTGAAACAATATTTATGATTTTTCAACTTCTACATTAATTCAAGGAATGTTTGTGCATCATTGACATTATAGATCCAAAAGGTTATTAAATTAAAAAAGTGCGAAAAATACTAAAATGTACGAAATGAATGTACCAATGTTGATATCGGAGTGTGTCTGCGTAGAATCTGTTTTGACATAACTAATTTCATAAGATTTTGATTAAGAAGTGACATTAGACATTTATGCGTTGATTTATAATTATTTTTACATCTGAAAATAATATTATTTTGGATCGAACGATTTTCAGATTAAATGTATTATCATACATTATTAATTCGCATGCACTTTTATAAATAATAAAATAATACAATATTTTAAAGAGCAAGATCTCATCCACCAATGGGGAAGTTCAAAGATCATGCGTCAAATATAAAACGACCTTATTGGTTGATTTCATCGTCGAGTGGCGGTTGATTTTTTTTAACAATATTAGCGAGATAGCGATTATCTACTAAACTTATAATTTTTGTTTTGAATATATCAATATTAGTTCTATAATCATATGGTTTGTATTGTCGATAAGCGTCGGTCGTGCTTGACTTTACATGAACGTAAATTTTAAAATTACCATAAATTTTTTGCCATATTGAACTTTAATTAATAAAAAGGGTCTATCGAGTGTACGATAAAAATATAGATGAGTTATTTCAATATCGTGATTTTGAACGCCAATAAATTTCAATACTTAATTTTCTTAAATTCTTTGTGTTCAAAACTATTATAACTCACTGCCATATTTGTAATTGAACAAGTATCTTTTATTATTTATGAAAGTATCGGATTGGGTATTATAAATTTATATGTTCCAAAAGGCCATTTTATATTTCTAAAAACTATATCAAAAACATAATATGTTACCATAAATATATAAACAAATTGCTTATGTAATTATTTTTATTTGGTTAATAGCTTCATTATAAATCATTCATTTTTTGAGGTACCTGAGGATTGTTTTATTTATATGATAGACATCAAGTTTTATGAAATTCTGTCCAGTGAATTTAGCTTGTTAGCTTAAATAATATAAAATTATACTAAAATCGGCTATTCTCAAAAAAAAATTGACATAGTAATATCATATATCAATCAGTTACTTGTCTATCTGTGCTGTTGGAATTGACTGATGCGTGATTGCGTATATTTTATACTAAGGAGACCGTACTAGGAAGGCTATACAATTAAAAAATTGTAACGCGTGTAACTTTCAGGTCCTTTGACAAATGTATATCGCGCTCAAATTCGACCTTATGATTTGACTGCCATCGCATCCAAAGAAGTTATACTATGAAATAAAAAAGGGAGTTCGTTATTCCTTATCCAGTAATTGATAGGAACACATATATATTAACATCCTTTTGTTTATACGGCGACTTATATCAGCAATATGTGTGAATTTTAATAAAATTTTGTTTCTTAAATGTGATTGCTGTAAATTGATTTAGTATGACTGATGTTACTTCAAGACATGTGATAGCTTTATGATTATTTCAATTATTTCAAATTATGCCAGTTATCACGTTCAAAGATAGCATATCATCAACGAAACTATATCGTTAAATAGATATATTATTTTGAAATTAAAACTTACTAAATATAAGCGGTTCTATATTTCAAAGGTATATACTAAAATTTGTCTTGTGCCTTTTAATGTTTAATTTAAATATGTGAATTCATTCTAACACTGAAAGTATGAAGCGCTTATTAATTGTTAATAATCTCAAATTATATTATCTAGGTTCCAATTTCAAATAGAAATAAAGTTTGATGTTGCAAACTTCAAATATCACATATTTAAAATACTACAATAAAATAAAAAATAAAAATAATCAATTATATATAAATATTATGTACTAAAAAGGCCATTATTATTTTCTATATACAATGATATCAGTTTTGTAAAGTCTAGATTATAAATGTAAGATTATTATAATTTTAAATACTTAGTGCTAACAGGCTAGCGTAGAAAATATATATCTGTGTTAACATAAAAAAGAGGCTTAATTAATAAATAATCTGTAATATATTTATAAACAACACTTGGTTACCATAGATAACAAAAGATTATATTCATTAATATCAAACATAGACAAATTACAATACAATGTCTGGGTAAATTTTAATAATTTTCTGTCTCTTCGTATTGGTTTAGAAGAATTCTCTGGAACATATCTATGTAATTACATAGATTTATTAAATTATTTATATTATATGAAAGTTATTTCGAAAAAATGCATTTCCTTTCAAGACTTAGGAATTACTGTATGGTGCTAAGAGGTTAATTTCTCTCATTACCTATGTATGTTATACATAAATATAACTTATTTATGTTTGTATACATGAATTATTAAATTATAATTTTTTTCAGTGTATTTAAAAAGAAAACTATATTTTAATTCTTATAGTATATTTAATAAGGGAAACATTTAAGATCTGTAAACATTTTTTTTTACATAATTATACATGTCTTAAGTTTCATCGCCAATTAATTGTAAAAAAAATACAACTTGGCAACAACGACGTTTTTTTATTTGTTATCACGAAAAATTATTGTATTTGGCTTGATACATATCTAATGTTATTTTAATTATTTTTGTAATATTATAAAACTACATAAGTTTTAAATTATACGTTGTGAGTTTCAAAAGCATTTAAATTTTTTGTAAGTGATATATTAGGTTGTATGTACTACGTGTCGAGGAGATTTTTTCTAACTTTGGTTTGAATTTGTGTACGTCACATCACACGGCTTTAAATAATTTATCGAATTTGTCTTACTTCATCTGATTGATGCTGAGTGTGTAATAAGGGAATGTTTTTCTTATCATTTTATATTATAAAGGTGTCTCTATAGCTTTAAAGACTTGCTGCCCATATCCAGAAATGTTATATATATTTTAAGTATATATTATGATGTAAGTTTCCTTTTTCTTTTAATTAACTTTATTATTCTGTTCCATAGCAAATGTTATTTCAATATTCAATTCAAATTAATCAAATAATTAAATTAATTTATATTTTCATAAAGTTTTATAGCAATGCTTTCTCTTTAATTACACCAAGCGCAATGCTGGATTGCTATGGCGTTTTCAGGAGGATCGTAACCGGCGTCCTGTTTCAAGTTTAAATACCATTCGGGCAGTGAGTCTAGAAGTAATATAGGCTGATGATTTTGACAGTTTTCTTCGGTAATCAATGTATGTGGGCGCATCGAGCGAGACAAAATCGCAAATGAATGTGCCTAACAGTTACAAATTTAAAGCTGGCAACTGATATATACTGTTACCAAAACTGTAACGTGATCTTTACGAACGCAGTGTTCAGTCGTGGTACATTTACGTTTGAATTGAAGATAATGATTGCATAGAAGAGATGTTAATTTAGATATTACATATATACTCGAAGCACTACGTGTGTGGTAGCATGAAAGACTCCCGAAGGAAGGGATCCGAATCTGAAAAAAAACCTAGTGCTCGCCGCATTTGGCTCGGTTCGCTGTACAAAAAACGAACGAACATTGAAACATCTGTCATTGCGTTCGTTTCAGGTCAGTCGCCAGTTTAAAGTTGTGTCGTTTGAAATATAAATTTAAAAAAAATTGCCTGTTTGAATCGTTAGTAATTCGATTTTTTTTTATTAATGCAATTTTTATCGCCTTAAAAATGTAAAAGCGACACCTCTGTGCCCGCTATAGATAAACAGCAACTCCAACGTCCCTTGTTTACATTATACTTATAAGTATTTGAAAATATGCAAGAATATTCAAAAAATCTAGTTCTATTCGCGCTCAATTTAATAGACGTAGAAGTGAATTGAATTTCAGGCCATATATTTCTCGACTGGTACATATTGCAACCTGTTTTGACATATTATATTTTGTAATTATACTGACGTTGTGAATAACAAATACGGGTACAATCCAAAATTTTCTATATTTCGCTGTAAAAGAGCCTTAATATCAATAATATACTTAATTGTGCTCGATATCTAAATCTCAGTATTTATAAGTGTATATAATATGATAATTTATAAAAAAAAATAACTTTAGTCACTGATTGGAATGATTACATATTTTTATTTGCAATAATCATTAGTTACGATCTACTAAAGGTTGTAACGCACTGTTCGTCATTTCAATGGAGTTATTATATATATTATTTTGTTTTGTTTTTTTATTAAATTACTTCTCATTAAAAACCATCATGTTGCGCTCTTTTTTATTTTTATCTTCACTCAGTTGAAGAGCAACAGAATTTGAAATTAATATTTTTTTAAATTTTTAAATCAACCTATATAGCCAAAACTTACGTACCTATATATATATATATATAATATAACATAATATATCATGTATTATCGTAAAATATTTAATTTTCAACGTTAAATGAGGGCGTTTGTTAGAAAAATTGTAATTTTGATTGCAGTATGGACAACATATATGAAAAATATATATTGTTGTATTTTTAGACTTCTACTGTTCGTTGCATTTAGTAAAGAATGCGTTTTCTTTTGATATTTGTTAAACTTTAAGATAATTGATCGGATGCCTGTATTTTATAAGTCTGTAGATAGATACGTATTATATGATATGTTATATAATTAATTAAATAACAAATTCACGTTTATCGTAACCATGTTGTATATTTTGGATTGAAATTAACTTGTTTCATTATGATCGTCAATCGTGATCGAATTTGGACAAAAGATGGCGCTATTTAGACATTAGATGATACATTTTATATGATTGGTGTGATTAACGGACAATAAATTGATTTTTTTTCATCATATCATAATATTATTTTATAAAGTAATTATCTTTAATAAAAGGGTCGAGACCCGCTTCATTTACACAACACAAGTTACGGCCTTATTAAATAAAGTAGCGCCATCTCTTGACGAATTTGGACCTCATGTTTAATTTAAATTATAACCATTTCTGTCACACCGTATTGGAATTTAGAAATGTTTCAATAACCATATTATGTATCGAACATGTTCTATGCTACTACTAATTTATGTTATTACATTTGTTCGGTGTGACGGAAGTGATCGGAATGCGACTGCGTTTTGTAAATAAACAACTGTAGAGTGTGTAAGCAATATTAGCATTTTAAATTTTCAAATAAAAACCACTTTGTGAATAACTTTACGTGATGTTTTATTTTTACCTTTTGCTTTTTGTATTGATACTGTGAGGAACCTGTCAAGAATTGTACCAATTTATCATATTTTCAAGTCATCAGTGGAGCGGCGAGACTTTGAGACTGTATGACAAACTAAGGAGTTTGTTTGAACATTAAAGTCATTCATAGATGCCGTAGGCAGTCAAAATTTTACTCTTGTTTTTCTAAAGTGATTCGAGCAAATTTCTCATGCTCATACGTTGCAAAATGAGCGAACTACATTGCGTTTTATATTAAAAAGTTTTTATTCAACTTAGGACAACAACAAAATTGGATTTTTTTCAAGCTACATAATTTTTATTATTTGTGTTAAGAGTTTGTGTTCATTAGACTGAGCCATTTAACAGAAAAATCATTTTATTTTATTCTGAATAGCAATTATTTTAATGAAATTTAAAAAGTTTATTCTTAACGGATTTATTTACTAAAATTATATCCAATATCTAAATCTCATTGCCTTTGATTAGTTTAATTAATTTGAAACTACGTCAAAGTGTGAGAGTAGGTTATGCTGAATAACTGTTATAATAGTTACGTATAGAGAGTAAATATTTTAGGAAAACTTATAAACTTAAGTACATACATAGTGTGATAATAAAACAAATATTAGATAATAGGTTTGAGTGCGATAAACAAACATATGAATATAATGCAGAATTGTTTATCTATTACAATTAACAAAGCAAAGATTTATGAACAAACAGATATTTGTACGTGCACACACTACGGATGTCATATGTTAATATATATACTAGGAATTTTTACTATTTAATGTCACGAAAGAGTTAATAAGTTAACGTATTACCGACCGTATATGTCAACAATATATGTACAAATAGCATTTGCATACTACCGGTTTAAAAACTTATAAACACAAGAAAATAGGTTACGTATGTAAAGTTACATTTAAAAATAAGGTACAATATATGCAATAAGTAAGGATATTTTTTTAATAAAACAAAAATAACAAAACAAGAAACTACATTTATTACTTATAATAAATACATTACAATCTGGAATACTGTTCTCCGAACTTCAACGATATTTACACGTATTGATATAATCACAGTACTTCAGTTCGACTGAACGCATTGACCACGTGCTCAACGAACCCGCACCGCCCGTCGACTCCTCACTTGGGGATGTACTTGAGCAGCTTGATCTCGTGCGTGAGCCATACGGCCAGCGTCAGCAGCACCAGCGAGCCCGCCTGGTGGCTGGCGGCCACCGGCGTCGGCACGTACGTCAGCAGCGTCGTGATACCCAGACCCACCTGCGGGACGACATGCATTAGTACATAGTTGAGTCCGACCACATCATTCCAAGCAAACGAGTTTATTTCGTATGCTTAAAAAAGTCGTAATTGCACAAGGTGTAGTTTTCACAATAGGGTATTCTACTATGTTTGAAAAAGTACTTAAAAATGTTGATTTTGCTAAAAAAAGCCACAAACAAATATATTTCGGCAAAATAAACAATTTTTCTGGCCATAAAATTAAATGAAATTTTCAACCTTTTTTATTCCCGCAAAAACGCTGTCAGTCATTTTGGTGACGTGACTTTGATGAAAACAACAGTCGCGTATATACGACCGGCACTCATTCGACGTGAACAGTTATAAATATATGGTGTTTTTGGGAAAACAATGAATTACAATCGCGTATCAGATTATATTGAATAGACAGTTTTTGCCTATATAGATATGAGTAGTTAAGATTGATAAAAATATAATAATCAAGTGCGACTGTCTCTGTCTCTGTCTCATATAAAGAAACAGACCTCAGGTTCTGGGTTTAAATCCCACATCGAGTCGATAAAAAGTTAGAAAAAAAACTCTCAGTAACGACTCGGAATCTGGAAGTTCGAAGTGTTGTAAACTTCCAAATCCCGTGACTCACACAGCACGTAAGGCCGTTGGCCCTGCGTCTGAACTCTTCGTCTCAGATTTGCGGTCCCATCAGATTATGAGAGCGAGGTCATAGAGTGCACATTTGTTTGGGTACATACTTATGCACTATAATATGTCCTGCTTATTTGGCTGGTCTGACTTGAGATTGGCCGCCGGGCCCGGTGTCGATCAGGGCATCATCAATCAAGTGCACAATACGCAGGGTTACTAGCGAATCTCATGAAATTTATAAATCTAAGGTTTGTTTATTTGAGTCTTTCTCCTATGGGAATAGAGTACAGATTTGGGAGGCGACCTGCAGCCAGGCGGCGGCGGCGACGGCGAGCGCCACGCGGCGCGCGGCGGGCGACAGCGGGCGGCGCGCGGCGAGCAGCCCCGCGGCGCTGGCCGCCAGCAGCGTGCCCGTGCCGAGCACGCGGTGGTCGAACTGCACCGTCGTGGGGTTCTCCGTCACGTTGCGCGCGCGCGGGCGTAACGACAGGATGTCGCTCGGGATCCACTCGTCGCCCATCTTCGGGAACGAGTTGTACACGAGTCCCGCGTCGAGGCCGGCCACGAACGCGCCTGGCGACGAGGAAATGCGTCAAGTGTACGGGCGACAATTGAATCGCGATACTGTTACTCGGAGGCATCGTAGTAAAATAATTCAAGAAGATTTAATTTTAACCATATTGATGTAAAATATCATAATGTCTAATTATAATATGGCACTAGTATATTGTGCCCAACTTTCAACTTGCTAGGTAGGTCTGCTAAGCCTACTTACCCGAAACGGCAGTGAAGAACACCATGGCTTTGACTGTGTGCGCGAGCGCAGTGAGACTCTTCAACGCCTTGATTCTCTTAATCGTGTAGCCCGAAGGGAATGGACGAAGCATTCTCAGGGATCCGGCGACGAGGGCCGAGTACAGAATGAAGGCCAAGCTGAGATGAGCGGCCAGACGATATTGGGACACTCTAGGAACATCTGATGGGCCTTGGAATCTGTCTTCAAGACCGGATTTAACCATGTACCAGCCCATTAGCCCCTGAATGGAAAATTTTGTTTTTTAAATTGGTCGAATTATATTGCACTGTCATTGTATTTGTAAAATTAACGCCTTAACATTCAAGTTAATATAAAACCATTTTAATAATTTTAGGAACATTATCTTATTGATCAGCAAGCTATCAATAAGGTAATGTTCCTTGTTCTCCAAGGTAGTGGAGTCCATTGTTAACTGCCAGCTCCTGCGGTATCTAGGAGTACCAGCTGATTAGTGACCGCCAGTACGGATTCCGTCGGGGTCGCTCAGCCGGTGATCTTCTAGTTTACCTGACTCATAAATAGACGGACGCAGTGGAGAGCAAGGCGGAGGCATTAGCAGCCATTCTGGACATAGTGAAGGCCTTCGATCACGTGTGGCACAAACAGCTTCTTTCGAAGCTTCCTTCCTATGGGCTTCCCGGGAAATTATGCAATTGGATTACCAGCTTTTTGGCAGATCGGAGCATCAAGGTCGTTGTCGACTATCACCGTTCTATCACCCACTCTGTTTCTTCTGCATATCAATGACTTGTTGCAAATCAGTAACATTCACTGCTATGTAGACGACAGTACCGTAGACAACTCATACACCGGCCGTGCTAATATTTCTCGGGAAAACGTCGAAGA
Source organism: Vanessa tameamea (assembly GCF_037043105.1). Taxonomy (NCBI): domain Eukaryota; kingdom Metazoa; phylum Arthropoda; class Insecta; order Lepidoptera; family Nymphalidae; genus Vanessa; species Vanessa tameamea. Next base: position 6,764,465 of record NC_087319.1, on the reverse strand, counting down.
AAACCGGACCAAACTTGTGTCTGAAATCGAGTCTTCGTTAAACAAAGACTCGAACTGGGGCCGGCTAAACCTAGTTCACTTCAATCCCAAAAAGACGCAAGTTTGCGCGTTAACCGCCAAAAAAATACCATTCGTCGTATCTCCACGATTTGAGAACATTCCGTTAGCCGCCACAGCTAGTATCGGAATACTTGGCGTTGATATTTCGAGCCTCGTTCAGTTCCGCGGTCAATTGGAAGGCAAAGCCAAATTGGCATCAAAAAAGCTCGGTGTGCTCAGCAAGGCAAGACAGTATTTCACGTCGGCCCATCGCCTAAGACAATACAAGGCGCAAATTCGGCCTCACATGGAGTACTGCTCTCACCTCTGGGCGGGTGCTCCCCAATACCAGCTCCTTCCATTTGACCGTATCCAACGTAGAGCAGCTCGAACTATCGACGATCAAGCCCTTTCTGATCTGCTTGATCCTTTGGCTCTGCGTAGAGATGTTGGTCACTCTGCATCATCTACCGAATTTTCCATGGGGAATGTTCCGAGGAATTGTTTGGATTAATCCCGGCAGCTGAAATTCACCTTCGGACATCTCGTCAAAATTCTAAATTTCACCCGCATCACCTAGATGTCCGAAAATCCACAACAGCGCGATTTTTAAGACATTTTCTGCCTCGCACAACCACTCTGTGGAACCAGCTTTGGCCGACGGTTTTCCGGACCGATACGACTTGGGAACCTTCAAAAAAAGAGCGTACTCCTTCCTAAAAAGCCGGCAACGCACCTGCAACCCCCCCGATGTTGCAAATGTCCATGGGCGGTGGTAATCACTTTCCATCAGGTGAGCCTCCTGCTCGTTTACCCCTATAACATAAAAAAAAAACTCACAGTACTTGCAAGAAAATTTAGAGTAAGATTTGTCTACAATACTTTTTTGGTAAATTGCGTAGCTTTTAAATTCGACTAGCTATAACTATAACACTCCACTACCGAGATATACCGCAGTATACACTCACTTGCGCGGCCACGAGCACGCAGTAGGCCCCGACGCGGACCTTCATGGCGCGGTCCAGGTACCCGCGCGCCCAGAACCACGCGGCGGGCAGGAACACCGCGGCTCCGATGGCACGGCCCCACGTGCGGTGCGCGTACTCCATATACCAGATCCGCTTGAACTCCGAGATTGTAATGTTCATGTTTTTGCTGGGCAACGGAGTATAATATTAGAAGACACGAAATGTACGTATACGCTGGTTGGGCTTCGAGCGGGCCCGTCTGAGTGTGATGGTAATAAATACCCTGATATCAATTTCTCTACAACCAAGAAATTGTCGTTGTTGTCAATAATAATATTGCCGTCATAAATAATATAGATTGAGTGGGCCAGTGTATTCTCACATAAGATATATGATATCTTAGATGACATGGTAGGCTCCAATTAAGAGTTTAAAGTCTTTCATACTTTTTGCAGTATATATCATTGAGCTGCAGCAGCCTTTTCTTGCAAAACATAACTTTCCTAATGTAGGTATTGAGACGCATATATCATTCTTCTCCAGTTTCTCGTAGAAACACTTCAATAACTTCCATACTTGAAGGTAAACTTATTGAATAAGGGCGGGGGAATGGTTAGTGTCCATTTGTTTTAAAATATTAAAGCTGTATCAAAATCAGTACCACAATGACGTCACCACATAAAGTATAATACAATTGATTAAAATAAGTATATACTTACTATTTGTATTCAGGGTATTGCTTATATGTCTCAAATTCTGTCTGCCATTCTTCTTCACTTCTAGGAAGCTTTTCTCCTAGTAGCTTCCATGTCACCATTGAAAGACCAGACTCTGTTAAACGTGTTACTCCACCTTATAGAACAGACAATATGTTATTGCTATGAACAAAATCTTATGTTCACACAGTAGTTTGATAGTTGATAGACATTTTTTTAAACATGCAATATGTATATATTTTAATAATTGAAAGATGTGTGCAAATATTATTTGTATTTTTTACTAGCTAAATCAAGGATGCATTGCGATGGAATGCAATGATCTTATTGTGTTTATTCTAGAAGGTTGACAGATTTATACCTTTAACTTTTTTAAAAATTATTTTAATGTAAGTGTATCACCCCCCTTTATGTCTTTTTTAGCATGACCATCCTAATATTATATAAATGGGTTTGTTTGTGGTATATAATTCAATGAACATTGTTGTAGAATGCATTACTTGTAACGCATTCTACAACAATGTTCATGGTCATATGGTATAAATTAACAATGTTCATGGTCTTGACCATTAATTAATTATGTAAGGGTTCAGAGCAGAAAATGGGGATTAATAAATGAGAATTGTTACGTAATGTTTTGAAAATCGAAATTTAATATTAGAAATGTAGTTCCATTTTTAATTAATATAAATAATTATTTTTCTAATGTACACTTTGATTTGCATCTAAATTTTTTTCTGATTATGTACTTTTTAAAACGATAATGTGTTAGTAAAACAGGTAAAATACTTAAGTAACAAGAGGGTTCGAGATTTTATGTTCCTTTACATGGAGGTAGAGGAAGGGGGGTTGGTAGGCGTATATGTCAAAAATCGACAAAATCATCCTTACGTAATTAATGAATGGCGCCCTATGTGTATGTAAGACCGTCATCTGCAAAAATGTAAGACGTAAAATATAGAGCATAAAGAATGATTAAATATAAGCAATATATTGAAAAGAAGAAAAAATAAACAAACAAAAGAAAAAATATAAGTCATATTAAATACTTTTATTACAATATTTCTATTTTAACATCAAACTATGCCCTAATTAATATTATTTCTAACATAATATATAAACATTGTATTATATATTTAATTGAATTTAATCACTGTCATAAATTCAAGGAACAATAAAATATATGTGAATTTTAAACTAGTTCTAAATTAACACTTATTATTTTTTATTGTTCATTAACTTAATGTAATTAAATGAAAAGATTACCAAATAATATTTATCAATTTAAATATTATTTAATATCTTTGCTTATTAAACTAAGAACAATATATTTGATAAAGATTTTAAGAATCTTAAAACAAAGATCATAATATACCTTCTCATCACATATAATATTATTTTAAAATGTTAATGTAACAGTTTTGGTATAATAAGATCATTAATTATAAAGACTAGACAGAAGCCCTACCTAAATGGTATAAATTAACTATCCCTATCAAAAGACCAATCTACAAGTCTAGGACATGATAAATGTACATTGTACAATATAATAAACCAACAATATATCATAAAAAAAACAATACATTCCCATAGCATATAAACTATTACCCCTCTCGTCTACATTCCAAGAAATTTGCAAATTATTCATAGATGCTTATAGACAACTATAAAAATCCTAACATGAAAATAAAGATTTAATATACCTATTTGCTGCCATTAGTAGTACTGACAATAATATTAATTATATAATAGATGGAAAATAGTAGCGTCAAGTATCCTGCAACCATACCTAGGACTACAGCAGTAAACACCATTCCACTGCAGCCAAGAAGCCAGTACCCAACTGCTTTACTCTGCTTTGGCTTAGGTGATGTAGAGCAGAATCTTGCAATAATGCCATTTGATTTGATCAAGTCCCGTAGCTGAAAATAAAGTTGATTTAAATTATTAATTATTCAAAGTTTATAATTTCAGTATTTATTTGTAAAAATTTACATATAATTTGTTCAAGGTAGCAACATGTGTTACATTAGGCATTACATTATAACATACATGCATTCTGTTTGGTTACATTGCCACACACATCACACACACACTAACAATGGTGCCAGAAAAATCACATTTCCTATCAAAGTAAAAATTATAAGGTTTATTAATAAATCTTAAACATTGTATATAATAGGTGTACTTATTCATGAATGCTCTTTTGTATCGTAAATATCAAAATTTTTTAGGTCTTCAATTATTATTGGTTATATTAAGTACATATATGTTATGTAGAAATGTTTCAACCCACAGAAATGCTATTACAAATTTTATTAGGATTTAAAAGTAAAATATATTAATAGTTTAAAAATATTTATGATATACTATTATTTTATACACATGGTTTAAAAAAATTGTGTCATTATATAAATGCTTTTCTTTTATATAAATAACTCTTATGAGTGTATCTGTGGGTTGAAACATTTCAGTACAACAGTGTCTAATTATAGAATCATATATTCAGGTAAAGCATATACTTACAGTAAAACATTTATTAAATCCTGTATTATTTTTTATGGTTCTAGCCGATGTAATTAACTTCCTTGAGGCCAAATGGCTGTGTATACTTGTGTTTGATCTCAGCAGCTTACTTGGAGCCACTTTCAACGACTGAATACAACGACATCCTTGTGTTATCCACATTGTCACTGGAATAGTAATTTATATTTATAAATTAAAAAATAGGTTACAATAATATTTGGTAGTCAATTGCTTAATTTATCACTATAGTTAAGTTAATATGTTGGCAGAACATAACCGATAAGGATTGACATTATTATCACAAATAAGTACCCTAAATAATCAATATTTTTATCGATTAAATAAATAATTCAACGTACCTATTGTCGGTGTTCACTAAAATTATTGTGAAAGTATTTAATGTTGAATCGTACCATATACTAATTTCAGTACACTCACAAATTAAAAAAAAAACTAATTCAAATAAAAGTTAATTAAAATATTTTTATATTGCAAAATTTTTAAAGTATTATTAACTCTTGCATATTTTGTACAACTTGATGCAACTGTAATGTCAGATGTTGACTTCGTCCGCACCAATAGCACGCGACACGCTTTCGGAATTCGGATTACGGAATACGGAATAGTCGGAATTCCGCTAAAGTTAAATGTCATTAATTGTCAATGTCATTAGTCTCATTACATTTATGATTAAAATAGAATAAAAAAAAAAAACAAAATTATTAAAAGCCATTAAACTAAGATTCGAAATTAATATTTAGTTATATTTGTTGTAAGAAATGAATTGAAATAATAAAAATTATATCTTTATATTGCATTTATCATTAATTGTATTATATCTACTGTTATATTGATTCTACTGTTGTGTTGTATTGCTTGTACCAAAGCGTATGAAAGTAAGTTAAATAATTTGTGGATGAAACCGATGATATTATCACTATATCAACGATACAATATATATATTTATATATGGGACAGTGTTACCAACTAGAACATTGCCTTAGGTAGAAGCTAAAATTGGCATCAAAAAAGCTCGGTGTGCTCAGCAAGGCAGGACAGTATTTCACGTCGGCCCATCGTCTAAGACTGTACAAGGCGCAAATTCGGCCTCACATGGAATACTGCTCTCACCTCTGGGTGGGTGCTCCCCAGTACCAGCTCCTTCCATTTGACCGTATCCAACGTAGAGCGGCTCGAATTATCGACGATCAAGCCCTTTCCGATCTGCTTGATCCTTTGGCTTTGCGTAGAGATGTTGGATCGCTCTGCATCTTCTACAGAATTTATCACGGGGAATGTTCCGAGGAATTGTTCGGATTAATCCCGGCTGCTGAATTTCACCTTCGGACATCTCGTCAAAATTCCAAATATCACCCGCACCACCTAGATGTCCGAAAATCCACAACAGCGCGATTTTTAAGACATTTTCTGCCTCGCACAACCACTCTGTGGAACCAGCTTTCGCCGACGGTTTTTCCGAACCGATACGACTTGGGAACCTTCAAGAAAAGAGCGTACTCTTTCCTGAAAGGCTGGCAACGCACCTGCAAGCCCCCCGGTGTTGCAGATGTCCATGGGCGGTGGTAGTCACTTTCCATCAGGTGAGCCTCCTGCTCGTTTGCCACCTATGACATAAAAAAAAAAAAGCTTGAAATATAATATCAAAAATTAGTACTTCTTCGGAATATTAAAAATACTTTTTAACTGCATGTCAAAAATTAAATACATACAATAAAATAATAATAATTATTAAAAAACTACTATAACACTCACTCATAAATTACAAACTGTTTACAATTCAAACTTTTAATAAAGTAGACATTGCAAATAAGTGTAAGGTGAGGTGAGATTGTCCATTTCGTGCGACTTGATTTTGTGCCTTAGCGAACAACTTCACCTTGTAGTTTTCACATCATTCTGTGCGCGAGCCTAAACAAAAATAACTTTATTTTTTTTCATAACGCGTCAAAGGTAAAACTTCAGTACAAATACAGAAACTTTAAAAGTTGATACATATTTTAGATCTACCGAAAAGTTGGTAGAGTTGGGAGTACTGCAGTAAGAGTAATAGTGTTCTGAGTTTTAACACCAATATAGATACTCAAAAAACATCAATGAAAGTGTGACGAGGGATTTTATAACCAAAAAAGATTTTTAATTCTTTTTCTATTGTGCCTCACGATATGATTCAAGACTTACCACTATCGACGAGATCTAGGATTTTTTCACTCCCCTCATCCTAAATTAAGAAGATCTTACCACTGCTAAAGGAAAAGAAAACATGTCAATTCAATTGTAAGTGTTAAATCTAATATCTACTATAGGTATTTCATGAATATTTTTATTTCGTTATACGCTTCTTTAGAATTACTAGTAGTTAAAGATGACTTATTAAGGCGAAAATTTATAAAAGTTATTAAACAGCAGAAAATATGATTGGATGCCCTAATAATTAACAAAGATTTGATGATTATAAAAAAAACTGCATAGACTAATAAAATCTGCAATTCTTTTTACTCTGATTGATATTTGTAAATGTTTCGTAATACAAAACGCAGGTGCGTCCTTACGTTGAATATTGCTCTCACCTCTGGGATGACTCCGCTGAGTACTTAATGGAAGCCTTGGATTAATTGTAGCGACGTGCGGTCCGCATTATTGGCGACGTAAAGGTCACAAACACCCTCGAACCTATGCGTTGCGTCGAAAAATAGCAGCGCTGAGCGTTTTCTATTGACTGAATTATTCTCCCTAATGCCTGCATCCCTTTTCCTTCACAAATTTACGCGTGTTGGCTCGCGACGTCACCCCTAATTGTGACATCGATCCCATCGCACACGAAGAAATTTGGCAATTCTTTTCATTGTCGCACCACCAGAAAATGTAACTCTCTGCCAGGACACGTGTTCACCTCCTCTTATAACCTGGTTGCCTTCAAACGAGGCGTGAAGAGGCATCTTGTGGACTGGCATGGCGAGGGCGACCAGTGCAGCTCATTGCTGACTGCACTGGTCGTCTTCGCGATTGGACTTTAATAAGTTAGCTTCCTGACTAACTAACGCCAATTACACATGAAAATTAATATTGTGAAAACACAGTGAAATAAAATATGGGGTGTAACATGAGACGAAGAACAAAATGTGACAATGAAAGAGTGTGTATGAAAGTTGGCAGTGTAATGTGTAATTATACAATTCTGCACTTAAAGCCTTTGGCCCTGTACCCGATTTCTTGTTATATCGGACTTCAGTAACATAGGATTACAAGAGTTTTCAGATCATATTCTTGCAGGTGTGTGACCTGCAAGAATATGCCAGGTGTTAAAATGTGGAGTAAAACAGATTTTGACGCAGACACATATTTGCGCGGTAGGTTTTTTCCAAATCTCTTAGAGTTCTTTGTTACGAATCTTTGAGTTTCTTCAAAAACTCGCAAGCCGCAAATTTAGTTAATTTAGCGCACCTTTAGTCGTTCTAAAGATACTAAAAAGAAATTGGTAATAGATTATAAAAAATGAACACGCATATTAATAAGTTTACTTTTTATCTGGGATGTGATTGATTCCAATTACAAAATAATCTTTCATGTAAAGACAAAAATTCTAAAATATATAACCTTCTACAAACACAATAATTGAGCTTAAGCTTTACGAAGTTGATATAATATTATGTTTAAGTTTCCAATTCTCTGTAATCATTTGATAGCGCTTTGATGTTTTGCAATGCATATTTAAATTCTCTTTCTTCTAATCCTTCACCAACGTAGTGATGTACAAAAGCGCGTTTTGCATACATTAAGTAAAATTTTTTACAAAGACGCTCCCAAGCTACCCGTACAGCTGATGAGTTGGATACCATTACAACTGCTCTTTGCATCGCAGCTAAATCACCACCAGGGACAGTTGTTGGTGGTTGAAAATTTACACCAATCTGCAATAATGTTAAAATTAAATTGTTTTGAACTAAATATTCTTTTTGTTTACATATTTACTATCACTAACAAAAAAAAAAAAACATAATATCTTGTTTGGATACCTTAATTTTTTATTGATTTGAAATACCTTATTTGTATTTGAAATTGATACTATATACTATATTTTAACATTAAATGTGTTTGTTGGATAATAATGGATTAATCATCGATTTTACAAAAAGATATTAAAAAGTATTTATATAGTGAAGTTTTATTATTCTTTACGAATGTGGTTACAAGGTATATGATTTATGTATAGACGAAAATCCAAACCTTAAATCCTGTTGGTGACCAAGGTACAAATCTTATAGTGCGTAAGCTTTTTATGTGAGTAATAGTTGAATTGATATCATTCGGATTAATATCTCCTCTGAATAATAAACAACACGACATGTAGCTTCCATTTCTCGGGTCACACTTGATCATCTGATTGGAAGGTTCGAAACAGGACATCATCAACTGTTGTGTGGTCATAGTTTCGTGCATTGATCTAGACGGCGGAACGAACGGAGCGAATGTAACTAAAGGATAATGAATTCTTGGATAAGGTATTAAATTTGTTCTGAATTCTACCAATTCCACATTTAAAGAACCTTCAAATCTCAATGACGTCGTCATACCGGATACTACCTGTAAAAATAATAAAATATATTTAATTTAAATATGCAAAACGTCAAGAATTCTATCAATATAATGATTCTAAGCATAAGCTTAGACATAAGTCTACTCCTCGTGGTTATGGAATAATTGTCATTCTACCTAAAAAATGAATATTATTGTGAATATACCATAATGTTGTTTTAAATCTATTGCAACACGGCCTGTAGTATTAAAAGAAACATAGCGGAAGAAATCTCCAAGGTTAAAAAGAGATCTTAACCGATGGTCGATATAGTCGGAGTCAGCACCTTTAAGTTTTCATCTGCTTAATTTGCGTTCATAGTTTATCTTATATTCGACAGTAAAAGAACCATATTGACATAATCTGAACGTGTCGGATAAAATTCCGTGTACACATGTGTACATGTGAGGACTCCAAACTATCAAAGTGTTCTCAATGCAGCGTGACGCTTAAAGGATGCTATTTTTATATTTACCATATAAATATATGAAGTACTCTACCTGGGCAATAAGTCTGTTTAAATTTGTGTAAGTAGGACGCGGTACGTCTAAAAGACGGGCTAAAATATCATACAATGATTCATTGTCAAAAATAAAGCACACATCTTCTGTATCCATACATGCATGCGTTGTAAAAACAGCATTATATGGTTCTACAATAATTGGCGATATCTTAGGAGCTGGATAGATTGCGAATTCTATTTTCGAGAGTTTTTTGTAATCCCTTGTCAGTCCATCCAGTAAAAGTGCTGTAAAACCCGATCCTGTTCCACCTCCAAAAGATCTAAATATTATGAAGCCTTGCAGGCAATTACATTCTTCAGCTACTAATCGAATTCTGTTTAATGCTAAATCAATCATTTCTCTTCCAATGCTGAAATAACCTCTTGCAAAATTACTAGCTGCGTCTTCTTTACCGGTAATTAAGGATGTAGGGTGAAAAAGGCTGCGATATGTTCCCGTTCTTATTTCATCTAAATCAAAAGTATCAATTAATTATATCATCTTTATATGATATGCTACGTAATTTTTAAAATACCTATTGGTATAGGTTCCAAATCAACCATGACAGCTCTTGGAACAACTTTACCACCGCCAGTTTGATTAAAAAATGCTCCGGAACTTATATCATTGGAGTGCGCTAGTATACCGTCAGGCCTAATGCCATGTTCCAGACAATATAATTCCCAGCAAGCGTTTCCAACTTGAACTCCAGCTTGACCAATATGAATGTGTATTACTTCTTTCTGAAATAGTTCTCAGTAAGTATATTGCAGTATTTTTTATTTATTTTAAATCATGCTAGTAATTCGGTCTCACAATTGCCATTACTCTAGTATTTTACTAAAAATTTTGAAAAATAATGTGATATATTTTTATTAATTATATATTTTTTACATATTTCTTGTCATCTTTTTGATGTATTTTAAAGTAAACTGTCTCCCTGACAATAGTTTACATTTATTTCTTTAAAATCAAATTGGTCTTGCGTAGCTGTTACCAAGGTTTTGAGTGTAAGTATTATCTGGGGTATTTTTTTCCTCATTATTTATTTTAAGAAAGAAATGTTAGTATTACTTATTCCTTTTTACTAAATGAATACAGTATGGATGTATATAGGATATGTTTAAGAACAATAATAAATATTCATTTAAATACATGTCAATAAATTATATTGTATAATCCGTTTATATAAATAGACATGTATCTATATACACCGTATACTGCTGGATGTATACCGTATCGTACCTTACGATACGGTTTATCATAAACCGTATCTGTTCGTAAAAGTACTGTAACTAAAGTGTTACTGTAACAACAAGTTAGTTCTCAAAGTTATCCAATTTGGAGGTTGCTTGAGAGGAGAAACGACACAACAGAGTACGGTACGGCGTGGCAGGTGGTACTGCAGCGGTACCACAGCAGCCTGTGGTGACGCTGATAGCGAATTCTAATTTGGTTTCAGCACCGAGTTTTCATTCAGGCCGCCTTGCAACACACCGTGAAAGTTAACGACAATTCAAAAGTCATGAGATGCGAGCTTTAGAGCAGTTTAAATTCGCTTAATTCTAACTAGTAAATGTATATATTATTGTGGCTAATATCTATTTCTAGTTGTTACTATTAATTTAAACAAGGAGGAAATTTATAGTCAAAAATGAGTTTCTTAAAACTAACTTAATTACAGGGTAAACTTTACTTTGTAGTTGGTAACTTTTTTTATTCACAACGATGCAAATAATTCATGTAAGTAATATTATACGTAAGTGCATTTAAAATGCGAATAAAACTTCTTTGATAATCTTTTCCTACTTTATAAGATATTTTATTAAAATTTTAAAGTGTTCATAATTAGTTTTACTCTTAACTATGGAAGTGCGAGACCGTGCCAAGTTGCTCACTGTCCCTGGAGAGTGAACTAGTGGTACAAATTTTATACCTCTCACAGTGCAGAGAACTATGGGCGAAAGTATCTGTTTATCATCAAGTTTCCGTAGTCTTCCTAAAATAAATTCAAATGAAATGTCATATTAATGTAATGTACATTTATATTTAAAATGTTGACACATGGAACACTTGGCTGTCTGGAGCAAAATCATTGCGATTCATAATTAAAAAAAAATAATTAATTGACATTTGACATAATGTGAAGTAATATGTAAACAAGTTTCATTTTTACATAATATTAGCTGTTATCTATTTTTACATTTGATAAGAGTATACTGGAAAGACTATATTTAGAGAGTTCTTAAACTAAAGAGTGGAATAAAAATGAACTTCGCCGGAAAAGTAGTAATTGTTACTGGCGCTAGTTCAGGAATCGGTGCTGCAACTGCTGTGTTTTTATCTAAACTCGGCGCCAAGTTATCCTTGACTGGAAGAAATGTGGATAACTTGCAAAAAGTTAATAAGGACTGTGAAAAATCAACATCGACATTTGTCGTACAGGCTGATTTAACCAAAGAGAATGACATTGAAAAAATTGTTAAAAGTACAGTCGATCATTACGGAAAGATCGATGTTTTAATCAACAATGCCGGCATCATCGAAACGGGAACTATTGAGAACACGACTTTGGCCCAGTATGACCGCCTCATGAACACTAACGTGCGTTCAATTTATTATTTAACAATGTTAGCTGTTCCGCATTTACTTAAAACTAAGGGCAATATTGTAAATGTGTCCAGTGTGAATGGAATTCGATCATTTCCTGGAGTTTTGGCTTATAATATATCCAAAGCTTCCGTTGACCAGTTTACAAGGTGTGTAGCATTAGAACTAGCTGCTAAAGGGGTAAGAGTAAATTGTGTCAATCCTGGGGTTATTTTGACTGAGCTTCAGAAACGAGGAGGTCTCAGTGATGAGCAATATGCAGCATTTTTAGAGAGGACGAAAGAAACTCATGCTTTAGGCAGGCCTGGGAAACCTGATGAAGTAGCTGCAACCATTGCATTTTTGGCTAGTGATCTAGCTAGCAATATTACTGGGGCAAGTTTGCCTGTTGATGGAGGCCGCCATGCAATGTGTCCTCGTTAAAATATTTATAATATGTACTTATTCTGTAAGTATAATGTGGGATGCAGGAATATGAAATTGTACTATATGAAGCAATGTGCCTTAATTTTTATTAATTTTAACATTTATGAACTATATTTTATAGCAATTTTTTGCATTTTCGTTTTTTTTTGCATTTAATAAAGTTTGCATTATTAATATTTGTTTTATTATATTTTTACATTTCTAAACTGTACTCATGTTATAAATGGAAAAGTAACTGTCTGTCTAACTGATTTTAATTAAATTTGTCTCAAAGCAAGGTCTTAAAATATTTTCACAAACTGAACTCCAAGTGAGCGAAAGCATAGATACAAGGTACTAATTTATATTTTAATTAAAGAAAAATTAATTTTTTATTAGCCTTTATTTTCTTTTATGTATTTTATTAGAAACAAAGATATTATAATTGTTTAAGATCTATGTAGCTATTATTTTTTACATAATTTGGCCTATACTTCTGACAAAATATTAAATAATATTTAAATATTACAATATATAATAATAATATATCTTTGTTTCTGGTATAGCAATAGTAAGATATTATGGTGTGTGTGTGGATGATGAAAGGATGACTTCCAACTAGCTTCCCACAGTAATCTTATAATTATTTAGTTTTTGTCATTGTGTAATATAAAATATTCTGATGATTATATTGTTATATTGAATAAATAAGAAACAACCAAGATGACTTAGTATTTTATAGCATTAACTTACTCCATATTAACTTTTAAAATGAATCTTAGTGGTTAGTGATTGATCAATCATCATCAATCAAAGTGCAAAGTAACATGTTTTAAAAAACTCCTTGCTTTTATTTTATTTTTATGTACTCCTTGTAATTATTTTCCATATCGTATATTTTTTAATATATTAATTAATTTTCGTATTGCTAGTCTTGCTAGAGACTTAGTCCACATATGACCACAGTGTTCAAATAATTATAATACATAAACAGCTGGAATTGGAATCAGTACATTTAAGAAATATTATAATTAATTGGGTCAGGCCAGTTTCTGTATTTATAAAGAAATAGATTCTTAATAATGTTTTAGCTATACTAAAAGTTACAATATAAACGAAGACACCATTAAAACTAAGTTTTGCTTTCAAAGAAGCTTTATCCCAGTCTTCCTTACAAAAAGTGATGCTGTGATATACTAAGCATAAACAAAATGAGAAGCAATCAATGTTAGGTTTGTTCAATTTATTTGTCAATCGAGATAGATAAGATTATATAATTGTTTTATATCTTTATATAGCTATATAAAATTTTAAAGGAATTACACAGAACGAAATTATATTAAATGTTGTATTTATTGCATATCTCTTAATATCATTAACTTAAATATAATTATCACAATGTCTTATCATTAGTGTTGAACTGTTTGCAAAAAGAGATAAATAAAATCTTGGTCATTTTAGTCTTAAACAAGTTGAAAACAAATAGATTTATGTATATTTTGAACAAAGTGCTGTCAAGATGCTAACAAAACTACAAATTATGAATTTATTCCATTGAAGTCTTACCAGTTCAAACCAAAATGTATATTAATAATACATTTTAAATTCGAATCTTACTATATTATTTATACGACACAATTTAACATAGCAGAATTTGTTTTTTTTTTCTTGAACAATGACAAATCAATTAAATATTTTTAATATTCACTATGGATAAGGTCATTACAGTTTATCTTAACATTATAAATCAAAAATTTAAAGTGCTCACTATGTTTTGTCTCACAATAATTTGGTACCTAATTTATTATATTATATATATTATTTAAGTAATAAATGGTAATCATTTTAATATTAATGAGGTAATAAAACTATTTCCAGTAAGATGTAAGTAACATAAAATATGTTACATACTACCTATCTGTTTTATTACTAGAAATAAATTGTGACGTACAATTTAACAGATTTATTTTCCATACAACATATTATCTAGGCTATAGATAATACAAAAACAATCAACAAGGTATTGCATTCAATTTATGAAATTCGCTAGGAAATTACGTTACTGTTTCGGAATATTGCCACAACTTGGTATTGGATGTTAAGTAAGACTATTTATTCACGTTATTATAACGTACAAAATTTAAAATATAATTTTAATTTATATAGGTACTAATACAAATAACCAAATAAATAGAATCATGATTGTTAAAACTCGGATGTCGAGTCCTAGTATTTTTAATATTTCAAACTAGGTCCCGACATCTCTATTGTTGAGCCACTGGGTTCATACTATTTATTATTAATTAATAACTGTTGGAACAGTTTAAATTAATTTAATAAAACGGAACCTAATAGAAACACTATATTATTCAGCAAGCATTTGGTATCAAATTGTTGCAAGTATTACAAACAATAATATCCGTTTCTCAACAATTAGTATAAAAATTATAACCCTTAACCTCAATAATTCTTAGAAAATTTAAAAACAGAGTTCATTTTTTTTTAAATTGACCAATATGCTATCATATTATGTTTTATGATAGAAGAAGTTGGTTGGCTGGAATAGAAGCGAATAGTTTCTTTGCTTCATTAACGCACGCGTTGATGATTGTGTCGAAAGCGGTGGGTGCGATGTCTTTGATCACCGGCTCCCAGTGCTCATTGATCACCGCGTCGATTGTGTCCGCTAAAAATATATATTATGCTTTTGTTTTGATAGATGATTATAGATTATAAAACAAAAAGGTAGATGGAGCGCGCAGAACATTATAGTGAAGCAACTAAAGCTAATATAAAGTCGTGGTTATGCGAATTGAAGCGCCTTTTTATACGCCAATAATTAATAATTAAAAAAAAAAACAATTATTTTGAGGTATAAAAGAGAAACGGGTGCGCACTAAGTACCGGGAATTTGCATTCGCTTTTATTGCTACACTATAATGTTTCGAGCGCTCTATTAATTGCATTTTGTTTTATAATCTTAGGACATAATGTTAATAATTACTGGTAATAGGTTTCTAAGACACGATCAAGATGCTTCAAAAACCTTTGATTAAGTCCCGCTGCTATAATGTCTTAAAATAATATTATTATTATTGGAATAACGGAAATTATGTTATTGTATAAGAGTTTACAGTAGGTTTTATTAATATAAAATGTCTAAGAGTTGTTAGTAATGATATAGATCGAGTTAGATTGAGATGATATAGATGTGTTAGATTATGATGAATATAATGAAAACAATTTGAATATTCACCATTCACTGGGATAGCAATTGATCTGCGGGTACTGCCAGAAACAGTTTCCTAACTTCTTCAACGCACGCTACAATTATTTGATCCATGGCTGGTGGTGCTATTTCTTGCATTATAATTTCCCAGTTTTCGTTAAGGAATCTTATTGTTGTGTCAGCTGTAATGTAACGTGGTTCGTAATGCTTTGAATATGTAAAACAAAAGAAAAATAGTTGTTTGTAATTTATGTAGTCTGCATCGTTATAATACTTTATGGTCATCATGTACTGTATTGATTAATGAGTATAAAACTGCAACACATAGTATCCTTATAAAAGTATAAGATATACATATTATTGGTATTTGTATTTATTCTTAAGTTGTTTAAGCTTAAGGACCTTTAACAATCGTTAACCTTTATGCATCAATAAAATAATTATAATTATAACATACTTAACCAAAAGGAAAGACCATAGATAATATATAGAAATTAATAGATAAATCTACAAAAGTTAAAAATATTTATACTGAAATTATGAGACAGTATTATTGATAAATAATGTTATATTCATTCAAATAAACAGTGTAACGTTTAAACATAAAGATAATTTTTAAGATATTTCCAGTGTACTTTAAAATTTACCACGACCTCTTGATTTGATGGCCTCTGTTCTTTTATTTTTGTTTAAGTATCTTATAATTATTTTATTGATACATATATAATAAAGGTTAATGATTATTTAAGGTTCTTACGCTTAAACAAATTAATAAAAAACACAAATACCACTAACCTTGATTTAAAAATATAAACTTTTTACTCCGATCAAAATCAAATAAACACAAAATTATTTGTCAGAGTAATTTTTTTATTGACAAATGGAACTCAGTTTTATTTTATAAGAACAATTAAGTATATTTTGTCTGCAATTATATACCTTTGTATCAATACATTTTATCTTTATGTCATCGGCATTCAAGAGTCACGGCGTTTTAAGAATAATTGTAATTATTTTATCTTTTTTTTATATTGTATAGGTCTTCTCTTCCACCTTTGATAAATAACAGACTTACCACAGATTTAATTTCAGAATGTTTTTATATATTTGAGATCATCGAGATCAATTCAAATATAATGAATGCTTATAGTTTAATTGCAAGGTTTATGGAGTTTTATAAATATAATACCTAGCAGGAGAAAAATCATAATTCAATAAATAGTTATTGATTTATCTAAGAACTTCAGTGTATGTAATGAATCATGCGAGTACTAACAATAAGTATCTACTACGTATATTTATTTATAAGGTACTTAAATAATTATACGAGAAGATAATAATTGTGGTTCGAATTTTATAGCGACACGTCATTCACTCTCTTTAACTTTTTTTTTAATAATTTGTCTATATCTTTCAGACTAAGGAGCCGGACAAACCGCTTGATCGACTGTGCTCCCACACAGTCGATCAATCGGTTTGTCCATCTGCTAATAAATCTGATAGTTTTAAAGATCGTTAAAAGTTCAAATACATCGTTAAAAATTAAATAAAGGAAATGAATATCTTACCGAGCTCCTTGTTTCCGTTGAATAAGTTGGTGAACTTGAACTGTGCTCGGTCCATTTTGTAACTGTCCTTGTGATCGGTGACAGTCCAGTAACCGTCGACTGATTTGAAATCGTATTTGATCACAATACGAAGGTTTGCTATAAACGAGTTAATATCATTTAAATCAATGTGTTACTTTAATTCAATAAATGTTAATTTTTGTCTGACGACGACGAATACGACAACAGTCCGTCTGATATTTGGTCGGCCTTCAAAATGTACACAAAACATTATCATCATTATCATTTATAAATAAATCTCAGTAAACATTATAAATATTAAAAACGAGGAACATAACGAGAACTGTAACAGTTGAACGCCTGAAACATGAGAGCATATTGTACGATGCATAATTATTAGCACAGTATCGTCGAATAGACCGGTTGGAATTTTTTTATATGTCATAGGTAAATCATATAGTACGGAATAACATTCTTATTAAAATAAGTGGTAAACCACTAATAAATAACGGGCAGCTAGTTTTATAATAAAGGTCAAAAGTCAGTAGAGTGGCTAGGCAGATAGGTCCCGGTGCGGAGTTTCGTCCAGAAGAAATGAAGTCTCTGCATACTATTTATAAAAATATACATGACGAGTAGCTATTGTAGACTACTTTTTGTTTTATTTTATCTTCTGAGATTACTATTACTGTTATACCAAATAGTCATAATTTGGTATTTCTAGTATGGCAATACAATCGCTACTATCAGTCGAAATGTTAAATAATTTTATAAAACGCTTACTGATCTTGATCTTGGCCTGGCCGTTGCCCCTGATTGGTACGATAAGCACCTTTCCGTCCATATCATAGTGCGCCTTCAACGTCACGTTGGCTGTGAAGTCCAGGACAGCTTTACCCTTTTCCACGTTCATTCTTTAAACAATAATTGAATAAGTGAAATATTATGCATTAGTATTATTTCTAACAACACAATCGCAACATGAATACCATATATTTGGAGCCCACACAATTTCAATATGACGTCTCTATAAATATAATATGGTTGAATGAAAGCCGCTGAGTTGTGTATAAAAGAGAAGGTATTTGATTGTTTTTTTTTTTTTCATTAATATTTGGCAAATGACTCGTCAACTTTACAAAAATAATTGATATAATTTTTAGCATGATTGTACTTACTTAAAGGAATTAATCTTGAATCCTCCTAATCCAGTCACAACGGTATCTTCGAGGATGATCTTTAAGGCGGGATTGTTCACAACAACTTTACCCAGTTCCGCAGGGTCTAAGGGTTTGATTCCCAGTTCTGGGATGCCTTGGGCAAACTTTGGCCCGGCGACGGTTATAGCGGACTCGATACATTGATTGAGTTTTGGGTCTGATACTGAACAGGCTTTGATGAACGTTGCTGAGGAACAAAACTATAAATTATTAACAAATCTTCAAAAAAATAATATAAGTTAAATATTGAAGTAAAAAATGACTATAATCGCGCTATATAGTTTTTGATTGAGTGCAGGTCCATAATTGCATGATTAGTTAAGTACATACATAGATTATTTTATCATTTAATAATTTAAACAAAATAAAAGTAATCATTTTGAACAACAACATTTATAAAAATAGACCACACAGATACATTTTTTTTTAAAACAAACGTCACTAACTTGAATGATATATTAAATATATTGAAGAAATATATTTAGAAGGTTTCAAACGACTGAAGTATCCTTTGATCGAGGTAATTAATCGAAGCGAATCACAATGAAGGAAACAATGTAACACGATTCAATAGCAATTACTGAGTATTCTTATTTGGAAATATATTATCATCTATCGTTTAACATTGAATTTATTAATCATCGATATAAACAAGTTAAAGCGATTGTTAGTTTGTGTATTGTAAGTTTTGTCAGACACGTATTATACATTTCTGATGAATTAACTCTTCATGTTACCTTAGTACTGCTAAACCACTGACAGATCATGAAAAATAGCGCAAAAAATTGGCTTTTTCTTGTGCTCGCTGGGGAAACGTATTTTTAGGCGTTTTAGTTCTTTCATATAACCAATACATGAATTCACCGCTAACTTCATTCTGTAGTCAGATAACGTCAGAATAATTTAATGAATGTGCGAAGCTACTAGCATGAACTTGATAATTTCCTTAAAAATTTTGAATATAGAAAGATGATATTCACGCTTGTCACGTCAAGAGTGAATTTACGAAGCGCAGCTGCTTATATAATATAAAATATTCTCCGGTATATTTTTAGTTGGTATATTGGTTAGTTAGTTGTTTTCAGTTGGCATCAAAAAGTATACTCGTTCATTAGAATATATTATATGTCAAAGTATAATTACTTAAGTGATTAATTTGCATTCCTCAATTTATCTCATCTACATATAAGACACAAATCTATACAAACGTATATAGAGGTCCAGGCTCAATAGTTCTAAATGTATTAAGTACGCAGGTATGTACCTACCTAAAAATGAAATCAATTCAAATATCGAATTAATTTGTTTTCTTTCGATTGAAATTGTAATTACCTACTACTTTAATCGTTCCATGTTTTGTATTGTTCGTGCACTAATTTCATAATCGATTATCCGAAGTAATTAGCAAGTTATTCGAGTATTACGAATATTTTACTAACGCTCATCTTTAGTAACAGCGTACCTAATTAAAAGCATTTTTAAAATGAATAAAATAGAAACATATTATTTTGTCCAGACAAATGAGAGTTCAACAATCAACTTCCACAAGAACACGTGGAAGATATACTAATTTCTAGATATAAATAATAAATGTTACAAATTTGATAAATTGAGCTGGACTTAGTATATCATCCGCGATGTCTATAAATTCAGTCTGCATTTAATGACTTTATTAGATCAATATCACATCAAGGAAAACCTTTTCATCTTGCTATAAAGGATAAGATTAAGTGGTTTCTCCCGGCTGCCAGTAAGATTAATACCAAACAAATTTAATCTATCCATGTATTTTCTCTGTGAATCTTTATATATATAAACTAACAGCGTTAATTCATTATTGAATTATCTGATCATTAGATTCATAAATTAAAATATTACAGGAAAATGTATGATGAAACGATCATTGTTTTTTAATGAAACAGCACGTTTAAATGATTATTTTTAAAAACCATCGCTTGAAGTGACCGCGGTGAATATACCGTGGGCGTATATATGTAATAAAAAGCTATTTATTTATCTTGTATCTATTAACATATACATCTGATCAATCAGAATCAGGATGCTGACTATAATTATAGTAACATGTTCGGCCAGACGTTAGTCGGCATATTAAAAAAACCAGTTGTTTGTTTTTTATCATTTTATAAAAATATTATTATCTATGCTAGTTTTATAAAGCTGAAGAGTTTGTTTGTTTGGTTGAACTCTTACTAGAATATTTTAACAGATGAATGTTCATAGTAGCTCATGATACCAAACTATTTAATTAAAAAAATATATTTGAGCAAAATAAATACGCAATTATTCATTAATGTTGACATATATATGAATATTGTATCAGATATATCATAATGTTTCATGCTTGATTTAGCTCGACTGAAGCGTAACTTTGCATGTAAGATTGTTACAGGATTTCTTTCGAAAACGTACTTCAAACAAGCAATCATAGTTGCCATTGTTCAGTAAATATATCACTTGGATCACAGTTGAAGGTTACAGATTCGTATACATCTCGTGAATATAAGACTAAAAAGATAAAGTCTGAGAAAAAAAACCATCGTAGGAAAACGTACAGGAGGGAAGTCACGTGTCAAATCATAGTATGACAACGTGTTTCTCATAAATATTCGATTGAAACTTTATTGTCTACGATATTCATTAAATTATATGAGGATACAGTTAGTAACTACTTACATATATATTAATATTATATACTAAAACCTGCTTCAGAACGCGCTGCATATAATGATACATGTTTTATGTATATCGTCTCCTCATTAATTATTATAGATTATATTCTTTTATCCAATACAAGTAAAAAAAAACCGGAAACAACTGATAATAATATCATGGCCATTTGTTTATACTTTATTCAAATCATATTATTTCGCTTCATAATCTTCTTCATTAAAGAAATCAGTCTTGATAATATTAAAGATTTATTGTTTATTTAAAGATCAGATCAGATAAAAAATAAATCGCATATATACGAGGTTAAAAGGGAAGTAGCTCACTACATAGCATAATTTTGTTAGGATTATGTTTATAAATTATATAAATTATAAAAAGTAGTAATTGTCTATAGGATCATCTGAATGCTTTTGATTACAAGTCTATGTCGTATGGGTTGTGTCTGTGATGGATAAGTTATTAAAACGTACATAGAGTATTAAAATATACACGAGGCTAAAAACGAATAATGACAGTAATACAAGTTTATGTACGTACTAGACCTACTTAAACAGTACGCCGTTAATATTAAATGATGTTCAAGGAGCCTTTGTGTTGTCAAAAGCACAGTAAACATATATCTCTCAGTAAATACCTTCGTAACGTATCAAGGTATCAAGGGGCGACATTGACATTCCTATGTATTACAGTTTATTCACAGACCTTAAAATATATTTATTAAAATAATTATATAATATATTTTTATAAAATATTATATAATTATATATAGCTTATTCTGCAATTCCTTTAAAATATGTCGATATAAGAACTACTTTAAACATTGTTTTTTATTAATTATAGAAACAATAAAGAATATAATAAAGAAAGAAAGGAGGTTAAGTTCAGGTCTACTAGTTAAAAGAACTATAGATTATTTATCTTAAAATGTTTATCTTTCTCCTAATTAATATTCGACCATAGATTTATATCAATTAATAAAAGAATCATCATCAAAATAATTCAAACCAGTTTACAAGCTTTTGATACATACACACAAAGAAAGTTAAGGCTGAATTCACAGCTTCCTTTTGTAAGTCGACCAAAAACTTACAAAGTTCCATAGAGAGATTCAAAAGTATTTTTTTTTTAATTATTTATAGCCAAAACCTATTTAAAACAAATAATCATAAAATTTTATTATAATTTGTTTAATTATTGTAGTTATGTAGACATTTTTAGATTAGTCATTACTATTAAAAAGTGAATATACTCACGAAGCTTTCCTGCGCACGCGCCGGCGATAAAATAAGCTACCGCGAATAAGCACAACGACACACGCATTTTGATGTTGGTATTTAAATATGAATATTATAGTAAAATAAATAAAACTTTACGTTTCTTTAACCGTGGACGTCAAACGACTGAGGTACTGCCATTCAACGCCTACTTATATATGTTGCGCAAAGGCAATAATTAATACAGCAAAAAAAAATCAAAGTGCTAATATTATTATCATTGTCTCATAGATGTATTTTTTATTATAACATAAACAATAGAGATAGTTGTCACACCTATTTGTATTTTTAATCTACATTTTTAATTATATACGAGTAGCTGTATAATACAGAAAAGATGTATTTCTAGGAAAGCGTCAATGTAGTAATTTCTAGAGTCCGTTATAGAAATTATTATTATTTTAATGCCATGTCAATGTAATGTTTATTTATTTTAATGAAAATGTAGGCATGGAAAAAAATCGATACATATCACTAGATATGATATTATATTTTCATAAAAATAAGATAGTGTTTTTTATGTTTATGTAAGCATAATAATATACGGTGCTTTCTTCGTAATAGTCATATTAACGCTTTTGTAAGTTTAAAAAAAATGGTCTATGCTTGCTCTTTTTATTGAGTATATGACAAGGTTTGGTTATATGAGTAAAAGGTGTTAGATATTATATGGTAAAAAGCCAATCATATAATATATATACTAATATTATAAATGCAAAAATAACTCTGTGTGTTTGTCTGTCTGATGCTCTTTCACGTTCAAATCACGTAACCGAATTTTATGAAATTTGCTCGAAGCAAGCACAAACTCCAAGGAAAGACATGACCACATTTTTTATACACCTAACACCTGACGACGAACCCCTAAAAAGCGAGCGAAGCCGCGGGCAGCATCCAGTAATATGTATAAATTAAAAGCCTAAATAGATTTTTCATATCCATATCTTTAAAATTAATATTTTCTTTCTATGCGAAAATCATAACATATTTACTTTTATTTTATGCCGCTTTATTGTAAAATATGAAAAAAATTATATGTTACTATTATAAATTATTTATTAAGCCCGGCTTCGCTCGGGTAAACTAAATAGAACTAAACAAATACGGTTTAATTAAATATATAACATTTTCAAACATTTATAACATCACCCGTAACGTAAACAAACATGGCCGCCCGTTGAACTGATATATCATTGAATGTTATGGATTTTAATATCGAAATCTCGACAATACGAATTTCACGTACTTATATATTATGTAATCGACTAAATTTCATTATTTTTTAACGATCTATACTTGGTTAGGTTTCGATCGAGTCTATCGTACCGACACGAAATTAAGAATATAGATTTATATATAACAAGATCTGATGATTTTGTTTCTAACATCGCAACACATACAACATGCTTTTACTCATAAGTATTTTTTTATAATTGAATCTGACTAAAAAATGCTATTAGGTGTACACATGACATATTCTTTGTAGCGGAATTGATTTAGTATAATTACAGTGTCATGTCATTACTTAAAATTGAATTAGGATAATGACGGTGCTTGAAGACGTCTGTCAAATGCCGTGTAATTTGTTAAGATAGATTGTAAAGTTTTTTTTCGCTATATGAAATTGCTTTAAACAGAAAAGCGACGACAATCATAAGGAAATAGTTCAAATATTAATACTACACTTACTTATAAAACATTATCTTGGTAATTGAGATGCTAGGTATCTAGTTATTTTTTATTGTAATGTAATTATTATATTATATAGGAACAGCGAAATAAATATGAACAGTGATTGCCTATAGTAAATCGAAATCTAGAGAATCTATTTTAGAATTACATTTGAGTAATATAGTACTAAATTTTTTAGGCAAGTTT
The DNA here is from genome assembly GCF_037043105.1 of Vanessa tameamea. NCBI lineage: Eukaryota > Metazoa > Arthropoda > Insecta > Lepidoptera > Nymphalidae > Vanessa > Vanessa tameamea. Next base: position 6,740,244 of record NC_087319.1, on the reverse strand, counting down.
TTACTATTATTACTATTTATGTTTTGTTCAAATTCAGATTTATATAAGTTGTTTTTTCATATTTAAATAGACAATATAGACAACAAATACAACACAACAACTTCGGTCCTCTCATTCGAATGATTTAAATATCTAATTCGTATTAAATAATTATATGTTACATATGCTCGTATAATTTATGTGAATGTGGTTTTATCCCTATTATTTTTATATTATTATATTAAATACTTTTAATATATCAGACATAATGACATAAACACGACATGAATCCAAGGCTGATATGTCTTAGCGCTATTGTACTGAAACGTCCGTGTTTCTAATTAGCTAATTAGACAAAATTATCCAGCATTTTGATCAAATGATATGTATTTTCCTTTATACGTGTAATAAGTTGAAATTAGTCTATTACGATCCTTGAAATATCGTGTCGTATCGTATCCAAAAGAGTTAATTTTATTATTCAAACATCTACTGCGCATGTGCATAAATATCCTCAAAGTGAGGTATTAGCTATTAATAATGCCAAAAAAAAAATTGAGCTTTAGATTAATTAAATCTATCGAAAATTGTCCGTGAGATTTAATATTGTAGGTTTATTGGGTTTCCTTACGTGAAGACTCTACAACATAATATATTATATAATTATATTCGATTGTCTTAGATACCTATGTAAATAGGCAAAAACAAAATAGTCCAGTACTGTTATTTGTTCTTCGTTTGTCAACCGATTTTCTTTTTTATTGTCTGGTAGATACCAATACAAAAAAATTATCATAAGAGAATTTACTTGTTTGAAAAAAGTAAACTACATTAGTATTAACCTGCTGCTTTTCTAGTCCATTATTTTTATTAGAATCTACATCAAGTAATTAGTTAAGTAAATCTAATTTAATAAATAATATTATTTTAATTTAATTTGTCTGAGACTTCATTTATACTTAAAAATACTTTCCTGGCGATTTATTCTTCAGAAGAAATTCTCCAGTATATATTTTAACATCGTAAATACAACTATTTATATAGTTGCATAATAATTAGGAATTTATTGTTACAATTTAACAAACTCAGTTGCAAATTTACCAATTTAAATTTTAATGTTAATATTACCTGAGATGAATATTCAAAGGTTTTTATTTGCCAGCAATTAATTGATTATACATATTTTAAAAATTAAATAAATTAAAATGTTTGCGGTAAAAAAAATATAATCTTTTGTCAACACGTAATAAGACTGTTCCAGCCAACCTGTTCTTAAAAATGAGTAGTAAAAAATAAATTGAATTAATTGGATGTCTTTTGATTAGCGAGTAGGAAAATATTTCAAGGGAACTGGTTAGAGACCGAATTATACGAAAGATTTCAATCTTAATTCGCTTTAGTATCGTATGTCAAGATAATGAAATGGCTTACGAATTCTAACGACTTCTGACAACGAGTAACGTATTCCTCATGACATCAGAATTGTGACCACGACTTTATTTATAAAAAGATCATAGACACATGTATTACATTATATATACAAATAAAAATCCTTCCTTTACCAATGATAAAAGAATTGCGTCCAATACGGTAAATGTTAGGGTCGATAAATAGATTGAGCTACTTGAATAAGTTTATCTTTTTGTATATAACCACAACGATTCGAAAAATATTAAGAGTTCACCTATTGCCTTTTCGCCGCCTTTTCAATTAAAGAAATCAATAATGATTACCAAATAGTTAAGAGTGTTCTTAACTATTTGGTTATTACGCTTCTTTACTATGAACAACTGCAAGGTGTACGGGTGAATTACTTTAGGTTCTATGTTATGCTGGTCTCAGATAGTAGACTAGAATAGGCACCTCCTCATTAAGCACTCCTTCTCCTCATACATCCTTCCAACCCTCTACAACTCGCCTTCAAAAAATGTTAGTTGATATTTATGACAAATATTTGAGACCTGTTTCACTTTAATGCTGAGAGCCTAACGACTAAAACAGTAACCGACTTTGTTCTTGATTGATGAGGTGTCGCTAAATTCTTATTATTCGTCTAGTTCTTATAACTTTAGGTCAAGTTGAACATTAACTTTAAAAAATAGTCTCAGTAAATTATTCCAAACACTTCTCGTATAAAAAGGCACACGTAAACAAGTATATTACATTTGTATGCTTGTAAATAAAAAATCACTTTGTTTTTACATAAGTAGGTAGTTCAATGATCCTAGGAGCCTGTGACATTGTTGGTAGCCATCAATCAAAATAAGATAAATTTTAACTGTTATTTCAAACACAATGGATTGTAAAAATCAAAAATACGTTTTTTAAAAAGAGTATAATGTGTATTTTAGAGGATGACTTAGGTATTTGTTAACGTTACAAGCTACAAACGAAAACTGGTTTATTCTTTTATTCTTATGATTTTTTTATTAAGTAACATTTTCTGATGAACCTTTTATAGGTTATTCTCTTCGTAGTCGTTTCCTCATTACTGAGGGTCGTGACCACCATGCGTGTGGCTCTCCTGTACACTTCATATATACAGGTAACTAGGCGCCTATATTGTTCTCCGATGTTTTACAAAATATGGAAACTTGATAGATTTATTTGTGTCGGAGTTTTCTCCTTAAGTGTTTTTATCAACCTTCTATTCTTTCTTGTGACTCTGACTATTATCACTTTCCTTAGGTACTTATAGCCGAGCCACGTCTATCTTATGAATTCTCGGTCGGAAGCTTGGCGTGTCATTATTATTAAAGGGTTTCTGTTATCTCCCTACTTCAATATTATGTCTCGTTAACCTGATCTATATGCCAACTACTTGGACATTTATATAGCTCTGCTTAGTTTGAAAACCGTTATAGTTCCGATCGTTCTAGACCGGCATTCGGTGAAGTTTATTATAAAAACCAAAATAAAAATAATACTAGGAATAAGTAACATATTATATAGTTATTTGCAACTAGGCAAAAGAAGAGATAATGAACTATGAATAGTGGAACCGATTTAACCCTTAATAGTTTTAATTAAAACGGAGCAGCTGCTACTAAATAAGCTCGTAGAAATAAATCTATTCGCTTGGACTTAAAAATGCCACATACATATGGACTACAGAGCCAAAAAAGAAAAACAAAATTTTGATAAAACTAACCTATTAAAGTCTCGCATATCCTATGAGATCTGTTATTTTACTAAATATGAATTTGGCATTAAATTAAGGGAAAATCTGAATTGTGTGAGTGCGCATTTTATTACACCATAGCTCATACATCATTCATACCATAAACAAAGTGTCGTGTAGATACTTTTGATTGCCATTAACGAATTACATTGATTGTCATCCAGGTTGTATGGGAATTATGGCAAAATATTTCGTAGAAAGCCAAATGAGTAATAAAAATAGTTTTTGTTTGTTCTTTATCCTTTATTCGTGTCGTGTCGTATAAATAATATAATCTTGACTGTATGTATCATAAAAACGACGGGCAAAAAATGTAAAGAAATACCTAAATATCAACTTCATAATTAACTCCAAAATTAATTAAAGTAATAAATCGTCCGATAAAATATTTCCATTATATTACATTTTATTATAATAGGAAGATAAACAAGATTTTGCTCTTGCAAGTTATGGAAATTAAAGATTATAATATGTTAGAAATCAAATCAAATCAAAAGGTTTCGTGCATTTAATTAGTAAACATTTCATTAATAAGAAAATATTAAGTAATTTATTTTATAACATTTATTTAAGTATGTCATAATTATATGAGAAACATGAATTTTGTCTATAAAGAACCAAATGAACCAAATTTACCACATATGAATTATCATAGAAACAAATTTGTCCACGGCTTATAGATTCAAATTTGGGTCATTTTAAGCAAGGTTACCCGACCACTCGCTTTTTTTTAATCTATTTTTTTGGGACTTTTTAGCGACAAAGCTAAATGTCAGGCCCATCGTTCCCTTAGTAACAATTCCACCTCCAACATCCACTCGCTTTAGAGCAGACAATTTTTGGTTGCACATAATTTGGATTCGATACTATCTTCTAAGGTATACGAATGTTATAGTGTAAAAAAACAATTTTAATCTGTGATATTTATCTGAACAAGGATCTGATAAATAGTTGGAGAAAAGAATGTACCTTAGAGAATAGACACATGCTATTACTATGTGCTATATGTACTGTAGGATTTTTAAGACCTACTATTTTCTGGAACTCTAATGTTTATCCAGCGTTAGCTTTGTAGGCATACGATAATTTTTGATTAAGAAATCGTCAGGGCTCAGCCAAAAATATTTTCAAATCATATAAATAAAAACATTTCCTACGTATTTTTTTAATCAAGCTGTTGAATGTTTGAGAATAAGTTAGAAGAGTTACAAACAAAGACAGAAAGCAACTATATGTTACAGTTACTGAGGTGGTTATAATATTTTATAAAGGTTAACCTTGTTCAACATCTTACAGACCTTGACAGTGAGAACAGAGTTCACGTATGCTATTAACAAAACACATCTCCATAAAATATACTCGAAGTAAATTAAATCGAAATGTTTAACGAAAACAAATATTATTTTTTAAGTTATTCAATTTGTATAATAAATGAATTAATAAGTAATTAGAGTCTTATTATTATTACAGCAATCTGACATAGTGTGTACCAGCAATGCTAAGTAATCTTGGTACTTTTAAATATATTTTTTGATTAATCGCCAGAAACTATCGTTATATTGGAATGGGAGTATTGACGGCGATCTAGCGTAATCATGGACGTATTTCTGAACAGGCCGAGTAGGCCCTAGTCTAAGGCAGCAGTAGTTGCGCGCGTTTTGAACCAACATTTAAAAACCCTAAAACATCTACAGCATTAAAATACGTCCCATACAGAGTGCAACAGTAGCCAACCGTACCGACTTCGTATGTGTAAAATCGATTACTTTTTTTTAAATAATTAATATGTCATTATAAACAAACAAATGTATAAGTCAATTACTAATGAGCAGAAAAATGATGTATAATGTTCTCTTTTGAATAAAATTTAAAAATATTCCTATATATTATATTAACAAATCTAGAAACAAATAATGAAATATTCCATTGCCGAGAACCATTAGTTATCTTAAAGGTTGACACGGACAAACGAGACGAGACGAGACGTGGATAGTCTAAAAACATTTTTCATTTTCTTACTTAGTTTATTTTTATTTTTCAACACCAAGTATTACGCAAATTAACAGATATTTTAATTGTTAATGTTATAAACAATTATAAATTCAAATAATGATAAATTCGTCGAATATAGTTAACATTTATAATCATTAATAACTCGACTTTGGAGGCGTATGTGACAGTCGGTCGCAATGCCTTCGTGACATGATGATGTTAACGTACCTACACAATATTATCTGCGTGACTGATAACGTAATTAAGAAACTGATTTAAGACTTTTAAATCCTTAGTATTCTTAATAGCTCACACAATAAAAGACATTCTCCTTTGATTAGGAATTTGTATACATTGAAATTAATATGTTGTATTACAACCAGCTTAAAGCTGGTTTTAAGCTCACCTTTATATTATTTTGTTGGGTGTGTAGCTAATGTCAATTTACATATCAAAAAGTTCTACGTTTAGTTTTGATATTTTTCCTGTAGAATATACATAATAGAATATAGCCTACAGATACAGAAATTGTTTTTTTTTTGTTGTAAAAAGCGTTTTGGTCCATTTTTATTTCATCTAAATCGTAGTACCTTTATCATAACCGTCTTCTGAGCCAAGCCGAGATGGCCCAGTAGTTAGAATGCGTGCATCTTAGCCGATGATTGCGGGTTCAATTTTTTATCTATCCTGTAATTGAATTTTTTTAAGGATTTAACAAACACTAAAAGTGATTTTGGTGAAAGGTATATAAAAACTCAAGCAAAATATTTATAACAAAATAGACACAGGTTCCTTTATAAGAAAATGTTGAATTAGAAAATTTATATCTTAAAATTTATATAAATGTAACTTAAATTATAAAGTTTTAAAAATATATTTGTATATTATTAATATACCCTCACACGGATTAGTGACTTATAGAGTATCTTGGTTTGTAAAATGTTTGTTTGGCCTCGTATCTTCTAATAACTATAAAAGTGTGTTTATGAAATGTTATAGGCTACTTGTTATGACAAATAAAGATTTGTATTTATGACTTGTTATCACAGAAATTGGCAAAATAAATACTTTTACAATGAAATGCAAAAAAAAAAGCAAAAAAATGGCACATAAGTGTCGATATACATATATATACTTCTGTCTCGAAGTTGTTATATTATACACTGTAAATAGCCACTCAATGCCCATCAATTTCTATCGCCATAATAATTGGTATCTATATTATATGTAAACACGAAGAATATTTTAGCCCAAGTCCCAACTGATAGTAGTTGACAAATAAATTAAAAGAATCATTGCAACGTATACAAGGGAGTAGCTAGTGTATTGTTAAGAACGTTTTAGTTTTCGTGATTTGTCATACTCTGTTAGCTTGGATAAAGAGAAACACGCGTTGATATTAAATCAGGTGGATGGGTGGAACGTTGAATAAGTCAATAAGTGCATGAGTAAAAAAGTAGATTGGAGGATAATTGAGTGAATATTCGTCGTCTTTGATCAGTGTCTCCTTATCATGACACACGGAAGCAAAACGTGTACAATCATGTCACGACGGATTCCTATTACTAACGGTCGGAATCTTCTATGATGTTTAAAGGAATATTAATTATTCCTTACATCGCTAATGCGCCACTGATCTTAGAAACAAAAATGTTGTCCCTTGTGCATGAAGTTACAATACTAAATATTCCTGTTTGGTGCTCAAATTTGTGATGAATAAGCCTTACCCCATAGCCCTTACTTTCATTACACTAATGTACTAATAACATAAGTTGTAGAAACGTTAATAAATATGCGCCTGATAAATAATAATAGCATTCAGTATATACAGTCACAATAAAGTGATTATACTAATTATAATTAATAGGAGTTGCAGTATATAGTAACCCAACATAAAGAAAAAAGAATGTATTACTACAAGTATTTAAAACTGGATATTTACCATGTTTTTTATTTTTATTTGGTGGAGCTCGATATTTCGACATTATCTACAAATGTTTTGTTCTCGTGAACATAAAACATTCTATGATTGTAATTTGTGAAAACACTAAAACAGGGTTAATTTAAAAGAAATGGATGATATCAATTTCATTGAATTTGAATGAAGGTTTGTATTTTGTCATGCAATTTATTTTTGTGAAATTTATATTTCGTACACACACAACTGGTTAGAATTGATGAATTGATGTCGATAAATGACGTGAATGTACTTTTGTAATCTTTTCATTCTATTCATTTTATTTTTATGGTTTTTAGTTGTGCTAACAGGGCACGTGGAATTCGGTTATCCACAATAGCCGCTATTAGTTTGTTTATAAAGTTAACAGTTAAATAGTCGCAAGCTAGAACATAGCGCAAAGGATAATTTTCGATTACTATATCAATAATTGTGCCACTGACAAGTAAGGAAATGTCTTAATTGATTTTGTTAATTTAATTCTAAGTTATAATCATAATTTTTTTTTCAAATGTAAAGGAGTTCCCAGACACATTTATATGTTTAAATTATGATAACATATTATGTACCAGCGTCTATCTAAATATTTATCCCGAATCTAATTCTGAAATGCAAACAGTTTGATAAATACAAATAATATCGCTTGTTTTATATATGAAGAGGTACCACGCACCACCTGATAAAGTTTAAGAATGAATTCACTTATACAACAAAGTTAAGAATATTTAGTTGATGGAAGATATGGTTTGAAAGAAAGAATGCAATAAACCAAAATACCTGGATGATGACTCCCTGGACTCTGTTAGACGGGAACGGGAATAAGGCAAACGCTACATGTTATTAACACATGACCCTTTGTCATGGCAGTCCGTCAGGAAATATCAAGGAAACCGGCCCGGCCCGGAACCGTAGCGGAAATGCTAAAGCGACACACGTCGTAAATATTCTTAATTTTCGCGCCCTTTACAGTTGAAACACTTGGACCTTGGAGTAATAGTGCGAAAACTTAAAGATCACATCCCGACATATTTACATAGCTTTTACTGGTGACAGGGGCGCTTGTTCGTTTATTGATCAGGAAATCATTATTGCGATTCAATGCATACACGAGGTCATGATTTGTGCAGCAGCTATATTTTCAATTTTATTACGGCTATTTTAATTACTAAATATAAATAATTATTATGTGAACTAATAAATCTAATTTATTAAGTAATAATAAAAGGTATGTATGTGTATATGTATATTAAATAGAAGTTTTTCTAACCACACATTAATGTTATCAAAAACTATATAAGTAAACCACAGAACATTTGTGTCTCATTTTGTTATAATCTTATTTTGTGAATAGATTTAGAAATGAAAGTATTTGTGTTGTTGTTTTGTGTCGCAGTCACCAGTTGTACTGGAAATGATCGTATTGGTAAGACTTTGTAAAAAAAAATTCAGCGGTAAATTTAAAATTATCCACATAATACTAAAATTATTAAAGCAATTCAATACTTTTTTATAAAATAAAAATAATATACAAATATGTGTAATAATATAAATATATTTTTGCTCTGAAGCCAATTAAAATCGCATAAAGGTACTTGAAACTTTAAAAAACAAATTTACTTAATTTTCGATCAATCGACTGTATTTATCGGACCTAATATAAAACAGCAACGCTTTAAGTATCATTTCATATCATTAGGCATTATAATAAATTTTGTTGGCCATTACTACACATTCGAAGCTCCAGTGGAATTTTCATTTCTCATATATAGCTGGTAGATTCAGTTACACGACACTCACGATGAGGATAATTAACCGATATTTGTAATGTTCGATTAATATATATATACTTTGGTCTCATAGTATCACATCCTATTGGTTAACTTAAAATAATGCTATAGACATAGAAACTATTTATTCATGCATCAACAAAAGTTTGGGATATAGGCACGCAGACAGGCAAATGGGGAACCTGATGGTAAGTGATCACCATATTATAGACATTGGAACTATGAGAAATAATAACGATTCCCTATTGGCACCAACGTTGGGAGCTAAGATGGTATATGACTTGTACCTTTAGTACTGTACTGTTTAGCGTATGAATATCTGATGGACATGGGTCTTCTTGGGTGGTACCTACCTAGACGGGCTTGCACAAAGCTCTACCACCAAGTAGAACTCAGCTCTCGAAACTGTCTTCGGGATGTTTTTAACAATGTTGGCACACTTACAGTGATTCACTAACTTACAATAATGTCCAGTATAATTTACAATAATGTGCATTATATCTACAATAAAATATATTATTTCGATAGAAACATTGCATAAACAAGAGAAGTTCCGTCTCCGCAAAGTGAATTCATCCTTCCTTGGGCAAGGTGTATATGCTTCTATAATAAAATTAAGTTTAATACAATCAATGACAATAGCAGCACCAATGAGCGATTGTTTGCTAACTGCCAATTATCTTAAATCAATTTAAATATAATTTAAAAAAATACTTCAATTAACTATAAACTATTCTCTCTCGATAAAAGATTATTAAAGATATATTTATAAAGTTAATATTTGTCGTTTACCTAATGCGAAAAATAAAAATTCAAGTGAATTTGATTATATGTATCTCTGTAGGTAACTTAAATATAGGAAAACACTTAACGATTGGGTTGCGTGCCGGTTCTTATCAGCATGATTCCGATACCTGAGGTAGCTTCAATTTAATCTTTTGAAACGACATTCAAAAGTACTCGCCAAAGCCTTTACAAAGTTAATTATATTCATCTTATATTTTCTGGCAAAGACCCGGTCTGTTGCATCGTTTATGCAGATAACAAAGTCATTATAGTTTACGATCAAATTTATTATTAAAACATAAACTTATCAGCTTAAGTTGGTATAATTACTAAATATAGTTTACAAACCGAAACTCAAGAGATAATTTTAAACTATGTGATTAAATATATTGTAAAGTTTTTTTTTCTTTAAATACACTTAAAGTTTTAATTCTTCCATACACCCATATCAAATATAATACCTATTACTCAGATATCATGTGTTTCATTAATTCATAATATTTAATTTGCCCTTTTTATACGGCCACCAATACTAGAGCTTAGGCTGAATTAGCAGCGTTGTGGTAATTTTCCACGACACGTACTGAGTCATCATTCGGAGCTTGAGGTAGCTATTTCGAGTTGGAGTCTTTACTTTATTAATCGACGCTGTAAAGGTCAACAACAATTAGAAAAAGAAAGACATGCTGACATAGCATTCATCTGGTTCATATTCCGTTTTTTTTTCGTTTATATACTCATTCGTTTTGATATTTTTCTAGTTATATTATTTATTAGTTGGATATAAATTTGTTATGTTATATATTTCATACAACGACGGAATGTCTAGTGTTGAAAATAGTATTTCTGTAGTTTTTTTCTAAAAAATGGATTTTACACATTTGGTAAGAGATACACCGAAATGCTTATGAAATACAAAACACGATTTCAATCAGATTTTCAATATATATATATATATAGACACACACACACACACACACATATATATATGTATGTATCCTGTGATGCAAAATAAGCCACGATGACCTTTATCAATGTTTAATTAATTACTTAATTCAACCTCTAAAGGGTTACCATACTTGTAGCAAATTGTTTAGAATCTTGTCTCTATTTCCAGATCTATACACAATAGTGGATGTTTTACATGTGTACTTTAGTATATTGTTTATATGTCTTAATATATATAAGTACGTTTATGACCAAAAGTACTACTGAAAAAAGATGTATATAGGTACATACTATTTCTACGACATATTTCAAAATTTCCACGAGTTTCAGCAACGACAACATTATTATAGTGTGTCATTTATAGAAAATATATTTAATGTTAAAATTTTTAAGGTCAGTTTTTTTTTCTAAATTAAAACTTATACACAAAACGTATTATTTATTATGCACATGGTATAAATCGCAGGAAGGAAAATTGGTGATATTAAAGATTACGTTAAACAAGTTATATACCTTATTTAAATGTATGTTTCTATATCTAATGATCATTTATCATATTGAATGTGATATATACAGTCATAACAGCCATAGTTTTAATTGATTGATCAGTGGCTTTTTTCAATTATATATTTCTGTTGCTATACAATTTACATTCCCCTGTTAGGTGTTATTATTTATGTTTCAATATTATTGATTATTTTATTTAACAATTTAATGCTATGTGGATAACGATATGATTATATCTTACCTAAAGATCTTATTAATCTATACGAAGCTGCAATAAAACTAGTAGTAACAGGTATCTTAACGACTGCTTATAAATAAATAAATATTTGACAAAATTTATTAGCATATACATTACTCTGATCCCAATGTAAGTAGCTAAAGCACTTGTGTTATGGAAAATCAGAAGTTACGACGGTACCACCAACACCCAAGACAATATAGAAAACTAATGAATTTTTTCTACATCGACTCGGCCGGGAATGGAACACGAGACCTCGGAGTGGCGTATCCATGAAACCGGCGTACACACTACTCGACCACGGAGGTCATCAACTGTTTAATATCAAACAATGTTTAATAAACAAAAATTTTAACAAAAAAAAAAAACATTTGATTGTCCGTCTGTATGTAATCTAGAATATATTTTTATGAATCTATGTTACCGCATTTGTTTTGACACAGTCCGTGATTTTTTAAATTCCTTAGCACCATTTATCACGCCATGCCACGCGACAAATTCAACATGCCTAAGGTTATCATCTCAGCATGCGCTACCCATAGTAGCCGCTGGTATCCCGAGCCTGGGCATGATTTCTCTGGACCCGATGGCAATGAAGCAAGTCAAGGCAGTTCAAGCAGGACTTAAGATGGAATTCAAAAATACCATTGTTAGAGGATTAAGGAATTGTAAAGTCTTGGAATTGAGGTAGGATTATTTATGTTAATTTGTTGTGTCTTTGAATTTTTTTTTACTTTTGATATAAAGAGGTGTGATGTGTCGCCATTATTAATATACACTTACCTAGACATATAATTAAACAACACTTGAATTTTGCCTTATTTACCTTTCTATCATCAATATAGCCAATTAATTCGCCTCAATATTATCTCATTTAATATCGAATTATTACTACAAATAACTCACGATAACTCCAAGAGGAATCTTATTCTTGAGGTTGCATAGTACTTAAGAAATATTAAACCAGAAAATACAGTAAAAATTTACAAAGAAACGCTTCTCGTTAGAATTTGATTTAAAGTTAAAGATTGCGTAATCATAATTCAAAATTTCAATTAAACAATATCAGCCTTGTATATCACGCAATGCAGGTCTCTAAATTTAAAATCTTCTTAATAAAAATAAATAATTTACGTTTTATGTTTTGAATAAATATGTAAATAACCCAAATGACATTCAATGTCGCGTTTGTTTTTTGTTTAATTTAAAAAAATATAAAATATAAATTTGTTTTTTATTATATTATGGTTTGTATTTAAATTATTACAACATAAACATTATCTTGATAATATCAGGTAGGTATTTTAATTTAATGGAGTCAATAATTAATACTTGTACCTAATATCGCATCGATACCTAATACAATATCGCAAGCAAACCCTACATAAACAAGTAACCTGTTAATTGCTAATAATCAGTCTTTGAGGATAATGCCTTTTACATATATAGGTAAACAGATAATATATATATTGTTTAAATATTCCTGTAAAGTTATTTTTAAAACACCGAGTTAATCTTCTAAATGGCTGTTGAGTCGACACTAATCTTGAAATGACACTTCCGTCGTAACGACCTCGATAAACTTAAGTAACCGTAAATCCTTAAAATATTGTTTACTTTAAACTACTTAAATGGATATTTATTCACACGTTTATTACTGTTAAAATATATATAATAATTCACTTAGTTATTATTTCATTAGGTTTATGGTATTTTTTATATGGTATTTTTTAAAAGCGATTTAACTAAAATTCTGTTAGAATTAACGTTATATTATAAGAATTTTACGTATGTAGGTATCCTAATTCAAAAATGCTATATATTAAAGAGTACTTTTATGTTAGAAAATATGAGGAAAATGATTTCATTGTTTATATAGGTAGTATGTTCCATTGTTGATTCAGGCGAGCATGCCTCACAATGTTCTATGTACAAAAGTTGTAAGTACATATTAACCGTAAAGTACCTGAGGACAATGAGCTGTTACGAATAGAACGTAACTTAAATAGCAGATCACGGGTTTAATCATACGAGCAGCGTTGATTTTTCAAGTATCTCATATTCATGTCGTTTGTAGCTTAAGGCAAAGACAAATATCATATGTCGATGGGCTGAATTCTCTCCTGTATTTGCCCAACGCTGGGACATCTAGTAGGTTTTTCTTATTTATTTTGTTATCTAATAACAGATAACAATATACATCCCAGAAATATAACATGAAAGTAGAGTGCACAAAACTAAAATAAAAATAATAAATTGATACACAAATAATATAACAGAAGATGCATTAATATATTTGTATATGTTTTATGCAATTAGCTTTATTAGCCATTCAATTAACAGCCTAGCCTTTTTACTAATCGACGCCGTTAAATCAGCAGCCTGTAACACGATCAGTCAATACGCCTTTGTAGAATACGGTAGGTTATTTGGTTTAAATAGTAATATTGTTTTTTGTAGGTTTTTTTGGAACATAAGTGATTAAATAAAATTTTATAAATTAAACAGCCAGCATCTTTTTTGTGATGTAGTTTTTTTAGTCTTTTAATTGAAAGACTAATTATGTTGCGAAATATAAATTTACCTGTTAATTAATTAATTAATTAATTAATTAATCAATTAGTTAATTGTGGCCACCTGTTTCGTGTGCCGTTTGAAATATATAATGAACCGTCGCAATTCTATTTCTAATTTAATAGATTTAATTGGTTCATTAAATCAAAAAAGTTTTTGTTGTATATAGTTAGTGAGAGTGTTAAGAGTAGTACATCGGTTTCATTGGCAATTTAAATTAACTCATTTGATCTTTGTCCATTATACATGGTACTTATAATTTAAAGTCAAATATTATCTCTGGCGACAGCTATTATAGTAAAATAATGTTCGTTTTATTTTGTCATTTTTTTATTGTATTTATGTATATATGTAAAGATTCTGTAACAGTCGGATCAATTGTGATATCATCAACATAGAAATAATTTGACGAATGCTAAAATGCTGATTTCGCTTTAAGGCAAATTAACCATAAATGGATGTGGTATATATGGTTCACCTAGGCTTACTTACTGGCTTACTTGAAAATATTTTGATTGTTAATGCTTGACATCTATCTCGAAGACAACCAACGAGGGTTTTCTATCAAATTTTCCTCCTTTTTAAGGATGGCAAATTTTATCAAAATCTGTTGAAAAATCGATACATATAGCATAAACAAAGGACCTTGATCCATAAATTTACTGACCTGGACCCGAAATCTATGTTACTGAAATAGAAAAAAATATGTTAGATATAATGTTATCCAAAGATTTTGCAATCGCACATAATTTGAATATTGGTATAGACCTATATTTTGTTATTGTTATGTTGGTATGAACTAGAGTTCAAAATGTTTGTACAAATTTGAATACTGGTTTAATATATATGCGTTATATATAGTACACACACAACAATTACAAATTATCCGTTCTATACCAGCCAAATATAAGGTAGGATATAAGTAAGGTAATGCAAAAAAATTATAACATTATGATAAAAAATACAAGAACCTACACAGTGCGTATACGTTTTCGTTGTAAAGTTATCGATAATATTTGTATTTATCGCTTATGTATAATAATCAGATAAAAACGATTATATATTTTCCATTTCATACGCGCTCTTTTAAATAGTCGATTTGTAGCTCAAAAGTGTGCGAACACAGAACAAACTGTGATTCAGAAATAAAGCTTCTCTATTTAACAGAAAATCACGTAATATAACTTCGAAATTAAGATTTCGAAAATTTCGAATTCAATCGCATTTCAAAGGCTTATAGATACATTGTTGATTACTATTTGCAAATTTTCTGTAAGAACAATATAAAGTTATATATACCTTCATGCGCTGAGAGTAATCACATACATATATTAATTTAATCATTTATTTAAACTACTATTACAGACAAAGAAATATATACACTAAAAGTGTTACGGTGTGGTTGAAGATTTCAGCACTTTAAAACTTAAATAAATATTAATTACCATTTGCGTAAGATAACATACAAATATTAAAATTAGCAATTTAATGTTTCATTAATACATCATTGCGGTATAAATGCAATTTATAACTAACTTAAACGATATAGGTAATATTTTGTTTGTAGTTTTTAGCAGTTAATGTGGTACTATAATATTTTAGCTTGTTACTAGTGTCGAATGAAACTGTTATGAAATTACGATAGAGTGCGAAATTTAGACAAAATATTTTTTGTAACCATACCATTGGTATTTGCTAGTATTTTGTCGTTCAAATTTGAATTTCAAAGGATCTCGCCCTTGTTTCTATAGTCTGAGTCTAAAAACCATTTTTTACAGACACCTATTTTTTGTTTATGGTATGCGCCTTTATCTAATTGGTAACCGTTTATTTTTCAGACGTTTCAGCCACAAAACAGAAATAGATCTGAAGTGTTCCGTGACTTTGATTGGTAATTATTCATTAAATGGAAAGCTGCTTGTATTACCCATTGAGGGCGAAGGGAAATATAAAATTAAAATACGTAAGTGGATCCTTCATTGTAAAACAATAATTTGATATATTTAAAAAAAAACTAACGCTTTTATATTATCGTTCCTTATTTTAGAAGACGTTATAGTAAAAGTGGTGCTGGATATTGAAGAGTTAACGTCTGACGGTGAGCGTTACTGGAAGGTGAATGGTTTCAAGCAAACTGCTGATGTCGTGGGCCGGGCTCAATTCAATTTCCAGAATATGTTTAATGGGAACCGACATCTATGTGAGTATTATTTTGATTAATAAAACATCTGCGTTTTGAGTCACCTCTGTGACATACTTATGCAAAAGAAAGCAATACATCGAAGTCTTGAAGCTATAAGAGGAGCAGATTACTCAATAAAACTGTATTGTCAATTTACTGGTAGTATTTGCCCCCCCATTCATTGAAATACCAATAAAATGTATTGCTCTATTGTAAATTGAAGGAAGGAAGGACAAATAAGTGTTGGTTCCTAAAATTAAGGAAAACTTATATTTCTGATAATGGAAATATCTAACGGCGATTTAATCGCTTGCCATCACGTGCCATTTTTCTGCATACTACCTATTAATAATGTTTATATGAAACAGTGCCATAAAATTGTAGTTATTTGAGATCATTGTTCTAACTATAACCCGGTCAAAATATCTGTGGACACTACCGGAGTGCGGAATGAATGACTCCCTGTGTTCATCCTGTTGCGTCAGTATAGTTTACACATTTCATATTTGCCGATATGGCGTCATTGACACCAGGTCCACAGATATTTTGACCGGGTTATAGCGCTACCCCACGCGACTAAAAATAAGAAAAATAATAAATATACCTTCTTTACAGCTGATCCGGTGCACGAGTTTGCTAACACAAATTGGAAAGACATATTTCAAGAGGTGGCGCCTCCGATAGTAAACACGATAGTGTCGCAAATAGTTGATGAAACTATTAAATTCTTCGATAAAGTACCGATCCGACAGTTGGTTCTTTAATTCGATTAACATATCTATTGAATAAATAAATATCATACAAAATAAATGTAGTTATTCCTCTATTATACCACTATCTAAACAAAAACATTTTGTCTGTAGTGCTTTGATTAATGAAGACCATTTAAGGCCGATCACACATATCTGTGAAGTCAGTGACACAGTACTGACACCGTAAAATAGATAATGAATATCTCAAATTTCTGAAAATTAAGAGACGGGGTGCGCTTATGACACTTCTTGATTTTTTCTAATTGAAATTTTTCTTTAATTGTTTTATAAATATTTTAATTATACATTATTTAAGTGTTAAAGTTAATATTATTCATAATTTAACTATAAAAAAACGTATTTTTTTATATATAATATTAATGTATTGTCGTTTCCGTGGGCACCGGGCGTAAAATTATAATTAATTACAAATAGCTTAATAACACCTTAATTATAACAATATAGGCCTACATTTTACATAAATGCGTTCTAATATAAAACAAATTTAACATTTAATAAAACAAAAATAAATCAAATACGAATCAAACATTTAACCTCTCCGGTTGCACACTTAAACTGTGTTTCGATCTAAGATTGCCAGTACGTTGTTTTATTTATTTTGATCATAGGCTTAAGTTGTGAAATATATTTGTGTATCACATCAAACTTTATATAATTTATTTGGCGCTGTAATAACACTGTATATCACTTAGGTCAAAACTATATTTGGGTTCAATCCCAGACAAACAAAGTTTATTTATCCATGAGCTAAATTTTTGTTTATACTTGTGAAAGCATCTTGTGGGTATATATTTTAAAGCATTTAAATAATTTCGCCGAGAAGCAGCGTTATAGATGATGCTCGAAATCTATCTTATCAACAGAATATTAGCTTTCGTAGATAACATTCGTAGATGACAAGCTCGTAAACAGCTTGTGTCGTGTAAGACTATTCCTTTTTTTTTCTTTTATGATATAGTTAGGACGAGCGAATGGGTCACCTGATATTAAGTGGTCACTACCGCCCATAGACAATGGCGTTATAAGAAATATTAATGCCTGTAGTTACATAGGCTCACTCACCCTTCAAACTGGAACACAACAATACTGCTGTTTAGAGATACAATATCTGATGAGTGAGTGGCATCTACCATGATGGGCTAGCACGAAGCTAAGTAAACTAGTAATTCAATTCTATAAGAAAAAACTCGAAACTCACTTCTAAACACGAGCATGACATGTCAGATTTACTATAATAATAACTGAAACTTATACGATACACTTATTAAAATGGAGTATCGCCATAATTCCGTTTTTAACTGTCCCCGTGCAAAGTTTAGAGCGAAGTGAATTCTTACGGAATCGCACTGCTGAAATTAAAATCCGACAGACAACTTAAAATACATATCCTTGTAATAAAGTAGCTACATATCAACCATAACAACATTAGTAAGATAAAGCTAAGCTCTTTAAACCATTAGCGAACACAAATCAGCACAAAAATAAAAAAATAAAAAGTCGGAGTTATAAAGGATTGTAAAACTGCATACACAATTTTATCTTATTAATAAATATAAGTAGAGTGTGTTAATATAAGTTATTATATTTTCATGTGTTTTTTGTTTTTATAATTAATCTCATGCTCGGTAATGTTGAAAAATATCGCTAGAAAACCTTAAACTATCGAATAAAGTACCTGTGTGTCCTTCAATCCCTTTTTTAAGAACGTGTAAAATAGTCTCTTCACCCTCTCCTCTAAACGCTGACTCTAACAACTTTACTTTTATAAACTTTACTTTACTTTTAATTTTATAAAACCAGCTCTCGGCCGTAAGGACCCTTCCGTAATTAGATTGAAGAACAAACTGGGTCCAAACTGAACATACAGGATTCAACTCAGACATAAATAACACACAAAAAAACGATTACAGATGATCGTACTCAAAAAAGGGAAAATCAACTTTATAATTAAATAAAGCAATACAGTCAATGTTTTTTGCTCCGACTCCATAGATATATATATGGAGTATATTTATAATTATAAAATTCTTTGGTGTTATATATATATAACAATTATTGTACTGACGTGTCATATTCTAACGCATATAAATATCCTCAATCTTCATTTCAATTCACAGTTGAGATCCTTACCTCGGACTTTAACTATATTACTAGTATATAATATCTACAATGTTAGGCATCATCTGTTTATTATTTGCCTTAAACGCTTACACGTCGGGTAAGAATTTAATATTTTATATTTTAGAAATTTAATTAAAATAATACTGTTTATATTTTTATTTTATATTTTAGTTTATTAACAATATTATTTTA
The DNA here is from genome assembly GCF_037043105.1 of Vanessa tameamea. Classification (NCBI taxonomy): domain Eukaryota; kingdom Metazoa; phylum Arthropoda; class Insecta; order Lepidoptera; family Nymphalidae; genus Vanessa; species Vanessa tameamea. The sequence continues at coordinate 6,721,027 of NC_087319.1, read as the reverse complement.
TATCTTTCGAATATCTTTTATATAAATATCAGTTTTGAAGTCTAAACGTAAGTTTCTAAGCACAAAACGATTCATGAAAATCATAAGCTCCAAAGGATCGGATTAATTATTATCTATTAGACAGTGTAGGTAACGAGACCTCTAGCCGATGCGGGGTTAGGCAGGTTAAATAAGTTTTAAATTTTATAATTAATGAAATTGTCCCATTCGAAATGGCAAATTAAATAAATTCATTTATCATTACATAGTTATAAATAAAATTGCATTATGGTAAAAAAATATCTTTGTGGAACAGTAAAAGAAGACGAGAAGTGCATTGTCCCGACATATTAAATACGGTCCCGAAGCTCCAGTAGTTTTGCGTAATATGTATTCATACATTTTGAACGAAATTCAATTGAATCCTCTTATATATTGAATTCAATCTTACATATAGAAAACAATATATAAGAGTATTTTCAAAAATGCTATCTACTTCATACCGCTTGTCCCGACTCGTATCGTGTAATATTATTTTTGAAGTATTACCTTTACGAAATGAGAATTAGAACACTTTAATCTAGATTTATTAGTTTTGTTTTTTAGAAATATAGTATATCTTAATAAGAAAAAAAAGAATTTATTAACACTCGACGAAGTTTTGAAATAAAACTATACATATCGAGATGTTAATAAACTTATATCGTATGCCATATTTTTTTATAATAAAAACATACGGACCTAGTTTTTCTACAAAATTATCAAAGATTATGAAAATTAGAGTAAATGCTCAGAGGAGGAAAAACGTTATCAGTTTTTGCGTGAACAACTAACGGTTCATAATTATCTAAAAACTTAGTAAAAGTACAGGCAAGTTAAATCAAAGATAAGCCGCCAAAGTGCAACTGAAATTGCTCCTAACTAAGTGCTAACTGTCAATTATTTTTTCTGTATAAGACGATTTGAGCGTAGAACTGCCTATGCTTCGTCGAACTCCATGTCAATTTTATTAAAATACATATACATACAGTCTATTGTTTAATGTGAATTGCTAAAATACAATGGGACAGACTTATTTTCGCATTAAAATAAATCGACGTACATCGGAACTTTAACGTACATAAGACAAATACCAAAACACGATTTTTTACCATTATATTAATGGATATTATATATAAATCATAGGGTACTTAACATCTGAAGGCGTGGAAACCTTTTGAATTATAAAATTACTTATCAGTGTAAAAATCACTGAGCAAAAAATATCATAAAATTAATATTCATAAAAAAAAACATTTATCTGTTTATACATGTGTATGAGATGTAACATTTGGAATTATTCTAAATTTTTAATAATGTTTAGATTTGAGTACAAAATTATTTACATTTTTCAAAGCTTCCTTCATCAAACCATGCAAGCCCGAAGATTCTGCCTGTATCATATCTTCAGCAAGCCTTGCCATTCCATTCTTTGCCAAGGGTCAGCCAGAGATGGGTATACAGCCCATGGATCCACTGAAGCTAGAACTCATCAAGAGCGACCAGGGAGGTCTTAAGATTATATTTAAGGACTCCACCCTGACTGGCCTTAAGGACTGCAGTGTTGAAAACATCAAGTAAGTTCTATTTTAAAGTTTTTTTATAAACCAGATTTTTCAACATCAATAGTTATACAAAATATTGGTGTTAAGTGAGTAAATGGTGACCAAGAGGCTGTACATCTTTTAGGTCCGTACATCTGTTAAGGCTGTTTTTAAGCCGTCTAATAGCGAATGAGCGTGGTTGGAAATTGTGAAAATTTTACACTACTAATACTTTATTGTACAATAAATGATAATATATATATTTTTATAAATCAAATAAAAATAACACGGATTCTCCTCGAACTACCCGCTTACCCGTTACTCTTTCATAAAAAAATAATAAAGAATCAGAAAGTTTACATATTAAATGACAGCTAATATTTAATATCTAATAATAAAACACTCAGAAGTGATCTATTTGCATATATTATATTACAGTAATGAAAGTTGATTTAAACGATAAATTTTAACCATATTTTCCTTATAACTTGTCATTACCGCATTCAACAACCTATTGTCTCCATTGATTATTATATTTATATATAATTATGTATTGAGTATTAAATTAAGTGTGTTGAAAACATATATTTAAACAGCAATTAAATCCAGGTTATGTTCTAATAGACATTTATAATCTCAAAATAGATTATGGATGCACGTATTTACTTGAAACATATCGCGTCGCATTTAACATGTAATATTCTTATATAAGAATACTTACATACTTTTCATATGTTTTGTGTTGATATAAAAAATATGTATTATCTGTTTGACTTAGAGATATATATTCAAATTTATTATCCTCGTAACATGCAATAATCGCATTATGAGCCAACACTTTATAAAAATACAATTTAATTACAACCTTTAAAATCATTTATAATTTACGAGATCTTCTCAGACGTAACCTGTTTCAAAAGTGCGAGGTTAGAATAATTAATTGCACTATTTATTTATCGTCATATGTGGCGGTGAAAAATATTGAGTTTTCTGCTTCTCAGTCCGCAATTAAGGTATCCTAAACTCAAATCGTATCTCAAAACCTCGTAAAGTCGTTGGTCCTTCGGTTGATCTATCTGCGATCATGTCGCATTGTCGTCCTATCGAGCTATAAGTTTACATACAGTATATTTGTTTGCTAACAAACAAACTTGTGGATTTAATCATGCACAGGTGATATTATAAGATCATCTAGGAGATATTTTGAGATTGCCTGGTACCGTTTTAGTCGTTATTCGATGAAGGAGGAGATAATTATTATATTTAAAAATATTTAAAAACCGTAACTGAAAAGCAGAGTTTTATAAAACAACCAAAGATCAATTATTTCTGTGATCTGAGGTGGCAAGAGGATAATATTAAAATAATCAGTATTGATATATTACTACAACCTTATTATTATCAATTTTTGCAAATGTACACAGCCATAATGTTCAGACCTTTTCTTTGAAATATAACTATTCCAATGCATACTTAACATCATTCGTGGTAGGACTTTGTGCAATGCTGGCTGGGAAGCTACCACTGACTTACAAATTCAACTGCCTCATTTTCATCAATTCATGGGTAACTACAGGCACAAAGGAACACAACTTAGTTCCCAAGGTCGGTGGCGCCTTGGTGATGTATGTAATGTTTAATTTGACGGCGCCGAAGTCTTTGAGCAATGGTGATCAGTCACCATCAGGTTTGCAGGCCCATTTGCCCTAACTATACTATAAAAAATGAACGATGGTTTATCCGCATTACACGTTTCCTCCACAATAAGAATCGCTTTCCTTGAAGTTATTGTATAACTATAACGCTAAATTACTGTTAATTAGCTGTCGACCAATGATATCTCGTCAATTTTCTGTCAAATGTTGTTTATTTGGCTTTGCTCGTCTTATTGCTGGAATAGATTATACATACCCAATAATAACCATTTTTTAAATTGAAATTGGCCAAATCCTTGATATTGCGTTGTCTTTACTTCTAGATATTTACTTAAAAAAATAAATGCTAATTTCTTAGTTTAAAAATTTAGAAAATGAATTTATTGAGTTTCATCCCCTACTTAGATTCCATTGGAACCTACTTCGAAAAACCTCGCAATCAATTTTAGTTATATGTACTGAAAAGTCTAATTTTTATTTAGCGTATTTAAAATAATAAACAGTAGCTACCTGCTTATTAAATGCTTAACGTGATTGCCGTGCAAAGACAAGGTTTTCTAAGCGAGACCAATTATATTTTCAACTACATAATAACTATATTATTTTCTTGACATGCGTTAATTATAATAAATGTAATAAAATTACCGTTATTAATATTAGTTTTTCCTTTTGCTATATCTCAGGTAGATATAGCAAAAGGAAAAACTGTATACGTGAACAATATTTTATTTATTAAATACGAATTATTATTACTGGTCTGTGACAGCATAGACAAGTAACCATCAGATTTATTTTACCCGGAGTTTCTATAATCGCTTTATGCAATTTTTTTTAAAACTGGTACTGTTTTGGAATTTATATGATATTCATTACTATTCAACAACCAAATTGTTACTATGAAATTTTCTCTAATTAAATAGAATATTATAATATGTATCGCCCTTTTAAACTTTAAGTATTTGATATGTAAGTCACGAATTAAAATGAGCCTGAAAATTTCCATACTAAACAAAATAATAGGGATAAAAGGATCTAGGAAATATACTTTCTTAATATCTAGCAATTTTTTTTCTTTCCTGCGAATTTATTGTCGTTTATAACATAAAAAACACATCTACGCAATTATACTTTGCCAATCCGCTAAAAATATCGTATATAAATCACGATTTGGATCTCACTAGTTGATTATAATTTTTGTATACCCTACAGACGGTTTGAAGGTTCAAACCTGAACCATGGAAGCTTACAGTAGATCATATTTTATTGTACTCGCTGCATTGAACAAAAAAACATGACAATTGATCCTCCGTATTTTTCATTAGTCCACTCTTTACGTACATAGAAAGGAAAATATAATAATGGAGCGGTTAAATATATATTATCGGTTAAATAAAAACAGCAGAATTAAATGTTAGCAGGTTGAATAAAGAATATAATAGATATTTGTAGTAAGTAGGTATAGCTGATCGATAAAAGTTAGATACTCAAAAGTTACACTGAACTCGTCTGCCAATACTAGGACTAATTAATATCTAAAACTACAGATTATTAAAAAAAATCTAGTTATAACTAAGACTAATTTATAGCCAGATTGTCAATACAATAATTTGTAAATCATTACATAGTATAAAACAAAGTCGCTTACCGCTGTTTGTCTCTATGTATGGTTAGATCTTTAAAATTACACTACGGATTTTGATGCGGTTTTTTTTAATAAATAGATTGATTCAAAAGGAAGGTTTATATGTATAAGACATGCACAATATAGTGGAGAAATACTAATAACTTTAGAGCTTTCCAAGATAGTATATAGTGATATCATAAATAAACATATTTTTTGCGCTTGTACTGCAAACGCTGGCTGAAACCTACAATATAGATCAAAATAATGTGCTACAGTATTGTACACCTTAAAAAGGTCTTCAAAAAAACGTTATAAGCCATTCTGTAGTACTCGTATATTTAGTATCACCATTGCATGCGTGCGAAGCCGGGGCGGGTCGCTATTAATCTAATAAAAAAAACCTTAATGATATTTCTCCTGCCCAGCTTGTCGTAACAGACTGATATTTAATAAATAATTATAAAGTAGGTAAGAACAAAATTATATGCTTTTTTTTACTTCTTTATAATAAATGATACAATAGAAATTATATTATGACAATAGGCTATTATAGATCATTAATGTCTAATAGTACCTAAGACATTTACGACATATAATTATACGATACCGGAGCGATGTTCGTATTCCAAGCATGAGCTACAAACTACATTTAGCAATAATCAAATGTTACAGTATAGTAAATACGTTTATGACTCCCATTCTAATTTCTTTCAGAGCGCCTTTTCTTTGAGTTTAACGTGATAGTTCGGCCTTTACTTTAAATGCTAGATGCGCAAGATAACACGTTTTTTAGAAATAGTTCGGAAAAGCAAAGTTTTGTAGTTTTAATTAAGTGTAATGTTAATTTTATACTATATAATATACATTTATTGTTTGATTTATTTACTTGGTGATAAAGCATTGCGCAAGTCCTTCTGGGTAGGAACCACCTACTAATCAAAACTTCTACAGCCAAACAGTAATACTTCACACTGTACAGGCACAAAGTACATAAGATCTTAGTTCCACAAGGTTGATGGTGCATTGGAAATGTACTTCTTACAGCATTAATATATATGTTCGATGGTCACTCAATGGTAAGTCCATTAGGTGGTATTTTTCATTGTCGGTCTACCTATTTTATATATAAAAGAATATGTATTGATTCTCAAGCATTAAGTTGTGTAATTTAAAAAAAAAACAACCTATACTTGCGGTTCACCCATTTTGTTTTGTTATATATTCGACTACATTTTAGTGCATATCTTTGATTGGATGATTTTAAAAAAATAACGTGCAAATGTATTGATATATGTATATGGATAAGTATTATATCGTTGTGATCGTGACATATAATAAAGGTACTGAAGTAATTAAAAGCATTTGGAGTACCATCATAGGAAAAGTATGAGATGAAAATCATTTTAAAATGTGACGCTAGTTTAAGTTACAATCACAGGAAATGTAGGTATTTGAGAGAGGACATAACGTCTTGAAAATTGAATAATTTGAAAATTCCGGTCAAAGAAGTGTTTTTTTTAAATAAATTTATTTTTGTTAACACAGATATGATACATCTAAAATGAAACAACATGTTGCTTTAAAATGTAACTTGGTACTCACGGGAGACTACAACATTGATGGACAACTATTAATTTTAACAGCCCAGGGTAATGGCAAATATAAGATTACTATACGTAAGTATATGCAAATAAAATTATAACAACAATACTTTACTAATAGGAGACTTTTTTTGAGTTCCTTATCTGAACAAAATTAAACCGATGTATAATTGTATATATCATTTAAGAATATGATACCTTATCCCAGAAAATGCAGTGCATTTCGAAGAAGGCTTTCATCATCATCATCATCATCATGATCAGCCTGTGTCATTCCACTGCTGGACGTAGGCCTCCCCCAAAGCGCGCCACTGAGCCCGATCTTCGGCCTTTCTCATCCATGGTCTACCGGCCACCTAAAGGCTTTAGTATAATATAACAATTATGACAGACAACATCTGCCGACAGATTGCCTTCTATGTTATATTTGCCTAAAATAATAACGTATTTTAGAGGACATGCTGATTAAAGCTGTCATCGACATTTCTACGGTTAATGGTAAGGATGGAAAACCTCACTGGCATATTTCCAAGTGGAGCTACACTTTTGACGTTTTAACTGGGACCACCTTTAACTTCGAGAATCTTTTTAACGGAAACAAAGCCCTTGGTAACGTATTGAATGTACTTCTGTATATTTTGATAAAATATGTCGAAGATATATAAGTAAAGATTTTATGACAATTTTAAATTAATTTCATGATACACAATAAATAAGTTGTTTGAATATAATTTAATATATTCTAGTATTATTGGTTTTACTTAGTAAAACCAAATTCAAATTAATGATTCATGGTTTATAATTGCAAAACATTTAAAACTCCAATTGGAACAAAAGAAAAGGGACATAATATTTTGATAAAATTTCAGCTCAGCCAGTGTTAGATTTCGTCAACACCAGTTGGAAGGATGTAATGCAAGAAATAGCACCACCAATCGTCGATGCCATCATTGCTAAAGTTATCCATGGTGTGGAATCCTTGTATAAATCTGTACCCATTGACCAGCTGCAAGAATAGAAAAAACATTTATCACAATTAATTATGTACTTAAAATTCAAGATTTGTGTTATAATTTAATAAATGGTTTCAATGATAATTATAGTTTTATTAATATGTCTTTGTCGTATGTACATAGAATCGTAAGATACATGTTATGCGGAGGAATGAGGACGATGTTGTAAGGAAGGTCTTGAGCATGGATGTGGATGGATATAGAGGTAGGGCACGACGAAAGAAACAATGGATGGAAAGACGATATGGCTGGAAAGAATGTTACTTGTGAGATGACGTCTGACAGAGAAGTATGGAAGAATAAGACATGCTGCGCCGACCCCAAATAAAATTGGGATAAGGACAGGAGGATGATAAAATAAATTTGATATTAGTAATAAATAGATTATGTTTCCATTTATGTTCGATATGTTAGGTTAATATGTTATGTTAATATTCGTTTTTATAAATCAGAAGAAAAAAATAGATTTTAATTGATACTTTTTTTTTAAATAAATTTTTGAAGTTGCATTTTTGACTTATTTTGAAAAAATCTAAAAAACGTGATAACTCAAAAATTGTTCACTTTTGCATATGCATATGGGGGTTAAAATTATCACAAATAATCACCCCTATCACCTCCTAACGGGAATACGTCTAATTACCAATAACCCTGAATAATATGAAAATCTTAACTCGTCGGAATCTCTATTGTAGGGGCTCCTCCCTTGTGACCCCACAAATGGGACAATTGTCCTGGGAGACTCAATCCGGCGCTGATCTCTAACTATTTTAAGGAGTATCAAGTTAAATAAACTAAATGCTAAAAAGAAAATAAAGAAATAAAACCACAATTATTTCGTTTTTGTGAAATATGTTAGGTATGTACTTATGTAATTAAAGAACGTTATTATTGTTAATGAGATATGGATATCTTAGTGTTAATGACAAGAGTAAATATATTTAACAGTATGCTTTAGCTGTGGGTAGGGTTTTGTGCAAGCCCTTCTGGGTAGGTACTACCCACTCATCATATATTCTACCGCCCAGCAACAAATCAAATCAAATTATTTTATTCAATATAAAAGCTTATTACTACTTAGCACTTACTTATTGATTGTCAAATAATACAGCTCCACCAGTTCGGAAAAGAAAATACTATAACCTGAAAAAAGCAGGGGAAAGAAACTCAGCGGGTCTTTTTCTTGTAAATCTGTGATTATTTACAAATATTCAATATCAAAAAAAGAAATAGCCAGGAGGTGATCGTTTCATTCCCAAGGTGTGCTATCAACCATGAATTCATTAATTGTATAATATTATATACACTAAACGAGTGTAATATTTCAGAGATAGCATTGTTTACATCATACTGTACCTGCTTTCTATTAATTTTAAAAACTAAGCAGTCATCATCATACTACAGCATGTTTCTTCCCAACAAGAAAGGGCAAGTAATTTATGTATATGAGGACCTGTACCAACTGTGACCTCAGGAGACCTTTTTCCGTCAACGTCAACCCAATAAAAAAAAAACAGTCAAAATTCTATTGTTAGGATAAGAAGTATAAGGTCAACCACACATTCTCTAATTCAATAGTGATAAAATTTCCTGATCAGAGTTTCATTTTGAGAATTTGGATATGTCACAGAAAATCCCGGAGGCATCCTGTGACTCCTCCTAGGCTTCATAGATATTTTTAATAAGCCTGATACCTGCGTCGGTAGTCGAGCGACCCCTCATAAATTCAAATTTGATTTGATTCAGATTGTCTGTTAAAGTATTCTAATAATTTATATGAAAAATTTTGCTGAGGGTAAGTAGTATAGAGTTCGGCCTATAGTGGTTGGGGTCTGAAGAACTACCAGATTTAAATATTGGAATGACTTTACTATGTTTCATCAGGTCAGGAAATATAACACGTTGGACACAACTAATAAAAATTGTTGCAAGATAAGGTGCAATCACATCGATAATTGAATTTATCACCTTTACCGAAATATCCCACAGATCGGCAGTTTAAATAATATCTAATGACTTAAACGGCATTATATCAGTGATAAAATATAACACAAATAACGTTATACTTACTATAAAAATTACTATAAAATATATTTATAACTTTTATTATATATACTATGAAATTATTTTTACTAGCAGATACCTATGTAATCAAATGGCTGATAATTTTAAAATACAAAGGAACACAAAATCAACAAAATGACAAATGACAGGTGTCAGGTGTCGTTGTCAAAATATGCCCATACTTGCATGCACTTTATTTGATTCTTGAGTTTAATTTTTAAAATCATTTTATTTCGAACATTTTGTATCAGCTTTATCTTGAAATATGCTTTGTCCCGAAGTTTGGAGTTTTCCTCCACCCAAGGTAATAACTTCATATAAGAAATGTGCTAACTTGGAAACTGTGATAAGTGCAGTTGAACGAAACTGTTTTTATAAAAGTGCGATTGTAACATGTGCAGATGAACTACATACGCCGCAACAAATTACTGAAATTTTACTAGAAGATACTGATTATTACAAGGTGTTCAATTGTCCTTTAACAGAATTTGTGGAGCCAGCATTTATACAAAATTTTGTAAAATCGGGAAAACTATATTGTCTTACAGCAGATGTTAACTGCATAGTGCAAAACTGTGCAGCTATAACCCCTGATGGAGTATTAACATTGAATATTCTCGAATCTACATATCAAACATTAGGTCTGGAAGGAAGTAAATGCCCTCATAACTATTATCAAGTAATGATTAACTTAGTAGACATAAAAAATGTAGAAAGAACCCGAAAAGCCCTATCCAAAATTAAGTCATTAAATTTTTATGTATCTTGGGAACCAGATAAGAATAATGTTTGTCCATCATCAATTGCAAAGTATTTCTGTGACAGAAACTTTGAAGTGTCATGTCACAGCTTAGAAGTGCAAAAAATAACGCCAGATGTCCGAGAAATACCAACTTTAATAGATTGTGAGATAGAAGGAATTGTAGAATGGATTGGTATGCTGGCACATGGAGCAGAATTATGTCCGACAGAGGATTATGTTAGTTCATACAGTGAGCCTGAATGTGATTCACCATTACAATCATCTAGAATATCACTATTAATTATTAAAGGATTTTTAACTCCAAATATAATATCAAATGCATGTAAATCCTTAGCAGATTATGTTGAATCTCGGGAACTAAAAGACTATTGGTCTTCAATAAGCATACAAAGTATAGAGGATAGCTTATGGCAGTGGAGTGCTAGTAGCCCTAAAATGTTTCAGTCCCAAAATAGTTCATGTAATTTTTTCTTTTCTGAAGGTGGATGTGCAATTTATTCAATAGGACAATTAAGATATTCATAACTTATTACTGGTGTATTTATTTTGTTTATCTACATAGAACAACATGATAAGCTGATTTTATATGCTCTGGTGCCATATACCATACCAATGTATATTTTTAATACATTTTTAATACGGTCATTACTTTCACTACTTAGTTTAAGAACTTTCTATAACAAGAACAATTCAAATCATTTAAAATAAGTAATTTCATTAGTGATAACCAACATTAAATAAATTTATAGCTTTTGCTGTTAATAAATACTTCAATAGTCAAAATATTGTACTGCTTTCTTCTGTATTATGCATTTCCACTTGTGTGAAACCTGATCAATTAAAAATCAAGAATTCATGTTATATGTTTCTGAATATTTGTGAGACAAAGAAATCCCAGTAGCATTTATACTTCAGAAAGGCATAATTGTCTTGTTGTTCATGTAACATTTGTTTTTTTTTTATGTAGGTTTAAATTTCCTGCAGTGATACTGAAAAATCATAGTTTCACAAACAAGGAGTTTTATTAATGAACTGTTGTAATAATATGGACATGTTTTTCATTAAAAGTATAATAGGTTATGGGTTAATTTATTTTAATTTTAAAACCAATGTATAAATTATGGTAATATTAAATAACATTGAAGTAACCCTCTGCATAAATTACTAATAAAATCAAAAACATTTAAATAAAAATTCAAGTCATATAAGTATTTATTTAATAAACAAAACAAGCTGCAGTCTGATATTTCATATATCAACATTCCCTGCACCAAATAAAAATTAAACCAATACAATCACATTTTTCACTGATTCAGAAATGCTACACAGGCTTTGAGAAATAGTTTGGAATATAATATTTTAACCTCATCTTATACACTACATAATTCTATACCTCTAAATAATAATAAGACAATAATATTGAGTGATAAGATGATAACAAGATATAGACATTGATACTAATATTTCCCACTTAGCATTGATATTAAAAGGGACAGGTATTGATTAAATAGTTGCAAAAATTGGAAGACTATCAACTACTTAAGCAGATTTGGCTAATCCAATCACTCCACAAGCAATACGAGCCCCAGCATTTCCTGTGGTCTTGCTGAGTTCATGGCCCCCAACACCAAGATCATCAGGATCGGCGTGTACTACCAAGGTGCGTCCAATGATACTGTTAGGTCCCGCAAGTGAGATTTGGGAGTCTTGAATGTTCACCTAAAATTAATATAGTTAGTTTCAATAGAATGTATCACATTAGATAGAACTGAAGTTTTATTAGCCTCTCAGTTACCACATTAATACAATCTATGTGATATGTTTCATTATTTTATAAAATAAATGTTTAGACATAAGCACTTGTATCATACAAAATTCTAAATTTTCTGAATCTTAGTGGTTTTGTATAGTACACATATCCCACCCAATACTTTTACCCACTATTATCAAGCAATACTTTTAAGTCAGTTTTAATTCAAGCAATGAGTTAATTGTTATATTACCTTTGTGACACCACCATCAGTAGAAGCTTCAATGTTGCCAAGATCTCCAACATGACGGACTGAAGCATTGGGAGCTCCGTGTTCTTGTTTCAAAGGATTGAAGTGAGGTCCTGCTGATGTGCATCCATTTGTGTTGTCACCAAATTCATGCACATGGAATCCATGTTTGCCCTGGAATTCAGTTATATTATTTGTAATGGAATAATTTAAGTCTGCATTATATTATATGGTAAAAAAAAAAGTAAAAAGATTAATTATTATTTGAAATGTATCCAACATTTTATTAGTCCTTGAAATGCAACCTATCCAACATATCAAGGATACTTGTAAAGACAATTATTATCTTAAGAACATTAATGATTGATAAGATTCATTGACTTAATGAATATGTGTCTCATCACACTTTGGGTTTTTACAGGAAAAAGTCTACAATATCATGGGTTTAATTATAGTATATACATAAATGAATTATGTTCCAATTCTATGTATATAATTTACAAAAGAAAATGACTTAATATCATAATAGTATAGTATAATAGTAATAAAATGTCATAATCGTCTGTATACTAATTTACCTTCAGCTAGACCTAATGGATGTCATAAGAACCAACTAAGGGTTTTCTTTTTTTGCAACCACATCTTATACCTCATCCATGAAATGAGGACAAAGTGAAATAATCCACTGACAAAAGCATTACTAAAACTAATTAATAAGAATGAAAGATAATTATTATTAAGTCCAAAATTCATTATAGAAAATAATAAACAAATGTCATCAAGAAATTCATTTCGTAATTCAGAAGCATATCAGTTATTATACATCAGTTAAATCAATAAGTAGCACCTTTAATTATACAAAGCAATCTATAATTCTACAAGCATACTCATTATGAAATAACTCATTATCATGAAAGCAAGGTCAAGTGACCCATGTACGCATATCAGATAGGTATAATAATAGAACAAATTGAAAATATTTTTTTAATTGTAAGGTTTTTTAAAACTAGTTGTAACTTGTAATAATAAAAAACCTAGATATATATATATATATATATATATATATATATATATATTTTAAAACAAACTTATGTAATTTGTGTTCCATATGAACTTGCTTACTTATTTTGCTTTAATATGCAATATTTCAATACAAATAAATTCATTACTGTTTATATCTTCAAAAATATAAATCTTTATTCCTGTTTATTATGGACATTTCTCCTAAGCAATTGGACTGATTTTGATGAAGTATTTTATGTGTCTTTGAGTAGGTCCTAGATGGATTAGATTGGCCCCCATAGGCACTACCATAAGGAATACAAATTCTTATTTCACCCAAAGTCCAGATGGGCAGTTAGTTACTCTATATTTATCAATATTTACCAAAGTACTATGAAATACATATTTCATAGTACTTTGGTAGTCAAGCCCAACATACAACATAACTTCCTAGAGTCCACATTAGAAATAAATATATTTGAAAGATATTAACATTAAGTTTTATATAATAATAAGATTTATTATTACACTTTAGTGACTATCTAGTAAGACATAAATATTCTATATCAAGTTACATTTTTTCATTATTTGCAAGTCATTGTAGCATACAAATATTTAGTAGAAATAATGAAAGCTAAATCAATAACTGCGATTAATTATATTATATTTAAATATCATAGATAATAATTTACCTTTGATAGTCCCTTGACTTCTCCCGAAACTACAACAGGGGAACTGTCATCCTGAAATAATAAAGAATCATAATTAATATGGTGGTCTTGTAACTGAGATTGTGTATAGTTATACACCACTGATGAAATCATTAACTTTTTATACAATATTTTTTATAGACTTTTTTTTTAAGTATTATAGGTATTCGTGATCATGACCACTCACAGCAATATATTTTTTTAAAGGGACTACATAATTGGAATGCAATTTTAAGTATATACAAAGCTCTGCAATTATACATACACGTACCGTACTTGTATATGTAATAAGCTTCTAGAAAATGCGTACATACTTAAATGTACATAAAATAATAATCATATACATTCCTTATTTTAATAAGTTTTAGTTTACCTTGTAACATAAATCTTACTATGAAATTACGTCAACCTCAAGGTTATCATGACGAGCAATTATAACATATCAAATATATTATATCAAAAATACCTTCTGATCGAAGAAGACTGTGCCACTTATATCACCATTTAAAACGCACACTGCTTTGGCCGGCATTATTATGCAATTTATTATTTAGGAAGAATAACTATGGTAGATATTGTTCACTATGTTTACTATGTGAGGGAAAATGACTTAAGCTTAATTAGCTATATAGAGATAAAAAGTACAGTCAAATACAGATATTCACAACGCTGCAGTCTGCTGGGTAATAAAATGAATATTTGTATTTGTTGAAACCTCAAACATATAGCCGGTTTCTTCTGATATTCTGACGTATATAAAAGGTTTTAGGTAACTTTTCAAACGATAAGTTATCTGTGGTTATTTTTTGGATGATATGATAATTATATTATGGATGATGTCTAAATATAAAGAGAATAATACACCAAATTATTATACGATAAGACTGATTGAGTTTATTAAGGTTTCTAAATGTTCAATATGTTAAGACAATTAATTAGTTTATTCGAAATAAGAAAAACAGCTGGTTATACGCACATGTCATTTATGCAAACCTAATATTGCATTAATTAAAAAAAAACATATTGCACTATGAACATTCACTAACAGTTGAATTCGTAAAAAAGTATATAAAATCACCTCGCGCCAACTTATATCTGAATAAAATAACAAATACAGAGAGAACCATACAAATAGTATGGTTCTCTTGTAGTAAAATTTAAGTTGTTTTAATCGACTTTTGATAAGGGCTACAAAAATACCGAAGCTATTATAGTAATTTTAGAAGGTTTGAAAAGCCGAACATTACATACTTATGCTCAGTATTGAAAGAAATATACAATACCGACACCCCTGGGTCATATATTATTGTATTAAGTATTCGTTACATAAAAAAACAAAGCAGAAGTTTAGTCTATATTTGTTTTAATAACTGAATTATAGATCATTTGACAAGGTAAAGGAGTGAATGTAACTTCTTTATAAATTATTCTTTATTTTACCGTTCCATGTATTTCGTACACGCCGTTATAATATTTAAAAAATATCATAGAAATATAGTTGTGTTGTCTTTTTAGATCTCCTTAATAAATAGTTAACACCATTCCAATATTCGTATAAAACAAGAATAAAACCAAGGCTAGTCTTAGAAATAATAAATTCAATCCCAAAGACAGACCCCACCTTTTAATTTAATGTGCGTTCCTACGCTAATAAGCAAATAGGTAACTGTACTCTATATACATTTTACAATATAACTGACACTCTAGCAGCTTACTTTGCATCCATTTGGACAAAAAAAAACGGGAGAGTCATCGTGAATTTAACCATATTATGTATAAGGTACCTAATACATATATATATTATAATTATTATTGTCTTTTATAAAACGTATTTTAATAATAGTAACACCGTAATTTTGACACATGTTATGACAAATCCATTTCGGATTGATTGACAAAATTTGACATATGACTTTTAGTTGTCAGAGATTCAAAACAAACCTAACCTACCTACTTTGATTTACTAAAGAAGTGGTTACATACTTTTTGTTTCTAAATTAAAAGGAAGATTGTTAGCGCCGGCGCAATAGTGATTCCAATATGTCTACTGCCTACAAAATTTGGTGTCGACTAAAATGAATATTTTATATTATTAGAATTACATATTGTCTATACATTATAAGTTTGCATTTAAAAAAATATGGAGGAAAATGTTGCTATTGCACCAATACTATCTCCGGTAAGTAGAAATTCCAAATAAATTAAGTAGCCCACATGGTAAAATTATAAAGTACATAAGTTTTTCGTTTTTAATTTGCAGGCAATATCTGCTGAAGTAGAATCTACGCAAATTATAGAGGAAGGCCCTAGAGTAAGTCATTAAATTACGGAATTACTAATTATATTTATATATATATTGTTGTATAAAATCTCAAATTTTTGTTTTAGGTATGTCCACTTTGTTCTTCTGAAATAAGATTTTTTTTCATAAATTTCAATGAAAAAATGTTAATGTGTGAGAATATTGAATGTGAATTTCCATTTGGGTATGAAGACCTACAGTTTGTACGGTTTGAAAATGAAGAAGACATGAGTGATGTCATATCCATAAGAACAAAAAGAACCCACATTTCACCTGTAGCAACTGGTTCTGTGATTTCTACAGCTAGCTGGTCTGAAATAGACAAAATCAATAGAGTTTACGATTCAGAGGATAGTCAGCTAGAACAACGATCATATGATATTCAATCTCAGAAAGAAAAGAGAAAAAATAAAAAAAATACAAAAGATAGTGAATTTTTAATTCAGAAACATGTTGAAGATATCAAAGGTTTGAACATGGAACTAATGGAGATATCTGAGACCAACAAAATAATTAAAAATGAGAGATGGATTAAAAATCTCATGACATTGCAAGGAAAGTCAGGTGTAAAGCTTTTAAAACCAGAGGAATTAAAACAAGTGAAGAAGGACAATAAGGATATCAAAATAAATATTGATACTGGTAATAGCTCTAATATATCAACAATTAAAATCCAAATTGCTGAGACTGATGTTTAGTAAATCAAACTGATGTACCATCAGTGACTGTGTTCAATTTACATAAAAAAAATTAGATCTAAATTGTAATGGTAAATGTAATTTGAGAGATGATCATTATTAAGTTGCAGTTTGATGATGTGTAAATGAGATTTTACCTCAAGTTTTGATAAAAAAAATCGCAATTCTGCCTTTTTTATTTTTATTATTAATAATAAATTAAGAGGGTAGCCTTGTTATTGTAATTCATTTAAAAAAAATGTGTAAAAATATTCAAAGTACAATTGGTACAATCAGTTTCATGTTTATTCTATCTATTTAGAACTGGTGTTATTTTTGTAAAGCAAGTGTTATAGATAGTCATATCTATACCACTAAACTACTATAGAATATTGTTAAAAGTACCTTAGAAATGTGGAACACATTTGAGGTAATCTTTTACTATACTGGTATTTATTTAATTATTAATTTGAAATTATTTCACATGTGGAATAATGCATTATATATAGTTCTACTGTCTAGTAAAGGCTTCCTGTGCAATTTTGTGTTTAATCAGCTCTAATGCAGGAGAAATTGACGCGCACAACATTATTTTATACTTCATGCTTAAACCTGGCTTAAGTTTTCTCTGTTTAACACAAAAGGAAGTCCTTAACTAGCAATTGTACATTTTTGTTTCTTATCACAAATATGAATATTTAAGTTAATTTTAAAAATTGTAAATTATGCTTTCTGTTAAAGTATAAATTACTTACTTTTGTAATGTAAAGAAAATCAAACTGAAAATATGATTTACATTTTTTTTTGTTTTTGTATAAGAAGGAAGATGAGCTAATGTACTTTTGGATAATGTAAGAACATAGCTTATTAGTAACAAAACTCGAAATATAACAAGCAATTGTTCACAACTAAATTAACCAAGATATGGGCGAAAACAGCCATTTTTTTAACATTTTTGTTTTGATGCTTTGTTATACCTTCAAAAGCGAGTAGAAAGTAATAGATAACAACAGATATAACATTCGTTCTCATTGTGCACCGTGTGGTATATTTGCAGTACATTAAATAGTTATCGGGTGCCCCATTACCTGTCTTCCTTCGAATTTTGAATATTTAAATTTTTTTTTCTTGCAACAAGGAGACCACCATTTTTGTTTTTTATTTTTTTTTTGTTATTTATTTTTTTTATTTATGCCTCGCATATTAGTGTGGAAAAACCTTTTAGTATTCTTGTTAATTGTTATTAATAAATTATTAATAATAAAAGTTATGTGATATTAGAGTACTAAAGTACAAACTCATAAACTACTTTTTTGTACTGTAACATTTGTTTCATTCTACTCAAAGAATCTTAATTTATAGTATGTTATTATATTACAAATTGTTGTAATATGATGACAGCTGACTTTGAAATGTTCAAAGAAAATTAAGTTGTGTGTCCATAAACCGCTTCCATCACTCATAAGTATTGGCGCCGTAATAATTTATTCATTTCATTCCCTACATGGCCAATGCCTCACCAACCTTGGAAAATCCTAACTCCCTTGTGCCTATAGCTGTTTGGCGGTAGAACCCTCCATATGTTTGATGGAAATCGGTCACGTTTGTATCGACCAACTCGCATTGGAGCATGGTGGAATAAGCTGCAAATCTCTTCAAAAGGAGATGATGCCTTAGTCCAGCCTAGTAGACTTATAACAGCTATAAAGGTACCACACCTTAATAGGATATCTTTATTGCTTGATACATTTCATGCATAAATAAATAATAAATATTTGACAACATCACATACATTACTCTGATCCCAATGTAAGTAGCTAAAGCACTTGTGTTATGGAAAATCAGAAGTAACGACGGTACTACAAACACCCAGACCCAAGACAATATAGGAAACTAATGAACTTATTCTACATCGACTCGGTCGGGAATCGAACCAGGGACCTCGGAGTGGGAGGTCGTCATATGCATGGCGATGAAGAAAGACATCAAAATGCGAATATGTCGTATGTTATTCTGACACATGTGTTTTTGCATAAATCAGCAATGTTACAAAGAAGTAAGTTTCAGTTCATTATGAGATAGGTGGTTTTTTTAAGCGGCGCCACACTTTCGGTGCTGCACTAACATGCTCTAGTGAAATTATAAGAAAGCTGATATACGATCTTTGCGGACAAGAAATTGAAAGTGATACTTTATCTGTCCAAGTATTTTGCACCAACGTGTTACCTGCTTTCTTAATAACTACAATACATATCTACATCTATCTATAGTAATAAGTAATAAAACGTATTAAACAATGTCGCTTCCTGTTTCAAACTACTTAACGGATTTTTATGCGGTTTTCACCAAAAGAACAGTGAAGGTAAAATAAACAAGGAAGGTTTGTGTACATCATTGGTGGATATTTTGTACAAAATGCCTGAACTTTGACGTATTTTACCTAAAAATTAGATTTTTGTACGCTAATAAGGCTAAAGCTAAAACATTAGGAGATACATCAAACCGATGTACGAGAATATATTAGGTCTTTTTTCAAACCTAAAGAAATTGTCTTCAGTATAAGTTCCGAGGTATATGGTTATTGGTGGTGGTGGTATTAGACTAATAATAACTAAAAAACTACTCCATATTGTGAATGAGTCATAAAAGTATTAAATTAATTGTCTATGGGAAAATCTTAACATGTTTCATTAGTTAAGTAAAGTCTATGTTGGATACCTCTATAATAATAATGAATACGTATGATGTAATAAATTAATAGTTAAAGATGCCTAAAGGCTAATAATGATAATCCCTACTAACATTATAAACACTAAAGTAACTCTGTCTGTTTACCTCTTCACGCTTAAACCGATGAACCGATTTAGATGAAATTTGTTATGATGATTATTTGAGTCCCGGAAAGGACAGGTTTCTTTTTTTGTTTCACCCCTGTAGGAGGTAAAATTGAGAGGTGAAGGTTTGTGTGCTATAAAGTTTTATTAATTTCACTTTTTTACAATACTGATGTACAATATTTTATGAACGTAAATAATGCTCATATTTTATTGCATGGCATTGTTTTTCTGTATCGCTCACTTTATTGGTGCTTGCCTACATTGGATGAGGATTCCAAAACTTTTCTTCAAGTATAAAAATAAATAGACAAGCGTGATTTTGTCCACTGTATCATCAATATATTTATAATATATCGTTTGTTATACTGTATATAGTTTTATTTTTATTTTTAACTTGGGTAATAGATGCAGACTTGTTTTACAACTCATAACAGTGCCATTAGGAGAGATACAGGAATTTTAAAGGAAAATTTCCTGCTCTAATCAAGTTATCGTAATTATAAGTTGTAATTGATAGGAAAGGAAGTCGGAAGTGTTAGGACGCTCGAGAGTTTTGAACCTGACTTTCGCCGCAGATAAGTTGCCAGTTACTGCCTTTATACAACGAATTATTTAGTTCTAGTTGGATAAACTAGTTAATACAACTTACCGTATACACCATGTATGCATTCATTAAAATTAATTTGTTGATGACTTTGAAAAGGATCTATGTGACATATAAATTGAACTAGGATACATACAATATTTGCTTTTTTAAAAAACCAGAATATGGTTAATACTGTGATTTTTCTTCGATGATTTTCTCTGCGTGCACGTTGCAATGCACTACCCATTTAATCTTTGTCGCATTGTACCCTTCTTCCGGGAACTATAATATGTCCATAATATGTTACTGTGTTATTGTCTATTATATAATATATATTGTCGCGCAACTGTGACACACGCCCTCGCTTTGGCATGGTTACCGGGACCGAAATAGATAGGCAGATTAAATTAACCACCTGGTATGGTAAGCGGCTTTAGTGGTTACATAGACAGTGGCACTGTAAGAAATATTAAGCATCCCTTACATCGCCAATACGCCAGCAACCTTGGGAACTAAGATGTAATGTCCTTTGTGCCTAGATATACGCTGGGCCACTCTAAACTTCAAACTGTTTGGCGCTAAAATATGTGATGAGTAACCCACTCATACATTGGTACCTCCGGGCTTGTAAAAAGCTACCACCAAGTATCATTTATAAGTAATATTTGAAATTAATATAATTATATAAATTTAAATGTTATAAAAGAAATATGGATTTGAAGAATAAGGACTACAATAATCCTTATTTAGTATTTTTTATCGTGATAGCACGAGAACCTCTCCACGTGACTCTTCCTCTCACTTGACCGGATTTAACGTAACGATTCTTTCACTGAAATTTAAATAATTCAAATTATTAAGAGAAAATTGCAGCAGCAAGCCCGTCAATGTCGGTCGAGCTAGTTCGTTCTCCCCATCCGAGGCTATAAAGATAAGTTTGTCTTCGTTGTATGCTTCATCGCAGTGCGTACCATTGCACGGTAACCATCGCGTTGGGTTGTGAAGTGTTTTAAAGATTACGCATATTAAAGGTAACATTTCGTTATATATTATGCAATTATATTGTGAATACTTAATAAAGTATAGTGTGATAAGTATTAATAAATCATATATTATTTTAAAAACTTATTAAAAAGTTTATTTAATTTGATTGAGTGATATAAATATTCATCGTAAATTTTAACGAAATAATTATTGAAATTATATAAAAATATAATTTAGCTATAATATAATGTTTTAATGTACCTAATTAATTATTTTATGCCTGGAAAATGAGGTAGCTGTTTATATCTATGCAATATATTTTATTATATACACTAACCTATTTAAAAATATTTCCAAAATATATTAATTGGCTTATTTGATAGCAAAAAATACTTTCTGAAATAATAAGTTTTTTGAACAACTCTACCGAGCTATAATTTAAAAGTACAACGGAATAATAATATAATCCTTTGCTATAAACTTTCAGATGTTCAGACGGACAGTTTTCTTACTAACAATTGTACTGACAATTTTGCAGGGGGGCTATGGCAAAACATCTGGTAAGAATAATTTTATATATTATTTAATAATCAAATGTCTTGTAAAACAAATAAACATAACGTAAATGTGTTTTTTACACAAGTGAGTAAGTAGGTAAATAAGTAGGAAATAGTTCATCAAGATTAGTTACTCAATAGGAATATCTTTTGCCTGCGTATAAGCGAGCAGCAGAAACCCAAAAAGACTTATTTACGTACTCACTCACGTAACTAGTAGCTCAACATTAAATTTAAATATGGAATGAGAAACAGAAAAAAACGCTTTGTTAAAATACTTATGTTAGACATTTCACGATCTAATTAATACTATTTTTTGGTTGTTTAATTTAAATTGTTTGTTTTCGTTTATATCTTTATTGCACATTATCAAATCTGATTGAAAACAATAAAAAAATGTCATTGATAATTAAAAACGGGAGATAGGTTTTAGATTTGTAAATATCTTTTTTTCTTACTCTTGGGATTTAGAAAATAAAATATTTCGTTTATTTACTTTATTAATTATCTACCGACTTACTGTGATACGCTATTAATAACTATAACATTTAAAGAAAACACGAATCAAAATTATTTTGATTTGTGTGTCCTGTGTACTTTCATTTTTAAAGTCAATGTTGCATACCTATATCTTTTTTATTTCATAACCGTGATCAAGATGATCTGAGTTTGTTTTTACAGAGTAGCTCTACTGCTGTTCTATATTGCGTCATCTGAAATTTAAACTAGCGGCAAATTAGAAACGTCTTAGTAATATTTAAAAGTCATTTATAATAATTTACATTCAAAGTAAACATTTTTAAAAGTTTCTTGAAAGTCTCGGTAAAAGTATGGCTTTATAAATTGATATATGAGCTGCATAATGATTTATTATTTCCTGGTATTTAAATATTATATAACTTCCAACATTATTGTGATTTTATTTTTAATATAGCTCATAAAATCATTAATACACTTTCCGTTATAATAATACGACTTCTCATCGCGTCTTTACGACGTTCATCCAGTTTTTATTAAAATACAATAATTATCTTAATTTTTATTAATAGAGAATTATGACTCCTGGTGTGTATTTAAAATATGGCCGCAGAAACTATTAATCGAAGGTTTTTGCCTTAAAATTAATATTTTAAATTAAAAGTAAACTATTTATGTGGTCGAAAAGCTGTCTTCAAAATAAAGAGTAGTAACATTTCCAGCAAAAATAACCCCATAGTCAGCGATCAATAAGGCACGTGTTTAAGTAATTTCACATTTATGAGGTTAATATTAGTTATTGAAGTAACTGTTAAAATCGAAAGTATATTACCATCGTTACAGAGCCGGTATTATATTTAACTTCAATAAATGTATATCTGAAAGTAATAACAAAACGCATAAAACTAAGCAACTGTATATCCAATTATATAACTAACAATATTTTAAATAAAATAATGAAATATATTTTGTTACAAGTTCTATTATGACAATAAGGTTTATTGTCAACAATCAACCAAATTAAACCTTAGTAATCTGTAAACTTGGTTGCGAAGAATTGCTTAGAAGAAGGTTTTAAATTCACCCGACCACGTCCAGGGAAATTGTTAACAAGGCGATGGCGTAATATGTTGGAATAATATTGTTTTTTTTTAGATTTTCATTATTAATTTTATTAGCAGTCGAGATATTTATTTGTTAGATCATGTACATTTTAACCGAATTTCCAAACCCGGATTTTATGTACTTTGAGCTTATAATTCACCCCAGGCGAAGAAAAACATCGTCCTGCATGCGATGGATGTAAATCTGATACAACTTTTTTTTTAATTTAAAATATATATACTTGTTGGTAGGTTTTATTTAGAAGTACTATCTTTATTTTTAGTACCTAGATGATTACCGATAGTGTTATTTTCTAATTATCATAATAAAATACTAAATGATAATCAATATACTAGATAAAACTATAGAAGCTATTTGAAAATACCAAAAAGTTGGGTAGCTTGTTTATATTATCATGTGGATCTCTTCACTGGTTAGTGTAGTTTTTTGGGATAAAATAGTCATTAATCATTGGCATCTACACTATATTTATGCTTATCACGTCGTTCCAATGCTTCTTAAAAATAAAATATATAATAATACAAATAAAGCTGAGATGGCCCAGTGGTAAAAACGCGATTCTCTTAATCAGTGATTGCGGATTCAAAACCAGGCAAGCACCGCTGAATTTTTTTGTGTTTAATTGGTGTTTATAATTCATCCCGTCCCGGCAGTGAAGAAAAACATTGTTAAGAAACCAGCATGTTATTTCAATGAAATTTTGCCACATGTGTATCCAATAATACGCATTGCAATCTCCTTATCTTCTCCTCAAAACGGAGAGAAGGCCTTAGCCCAGCAGTGTGACATTTACAGGCTGTTACTGAGTAAAAATTATCATACCTTTGATATAGTTCCTTTTTTAATAGTAATCTTCTGTTTTAGGAATTTCACAATTCTGGTCGGACGACATAAAAGTGTTCGACAAAATTTATGGAAAGACATCTGATAAGGAACTTTATGGAGTGACTCTCCCACCGAGTATCAAGTTCGACATAGACAGTAAAATACCAATTCAAATCGAAGCTTCTGAAAAGAAAGAGAGATATCTATCAAATGGGAAGAATGTTCTAGATTCAGAATATTATCCTTACGATTTAGGAGATACTTATGCAAAATTATTCTCGAAATCATTATATACCGGAAAGTCAAAACCATCTTCTGCGTTGCAATTCATAAGCTTTTCAGATTTCAAACCTATAAGTGAATCGACTGACCCAGAAACTTATAGCTACCTAAAACATCTAGAGAAAATGAGTGAAAAGAAAAATGATTTAACAAAACATTACAAGACTCACATCGTAGCATCAAATTCTGAAGAAGACGAGGCTTATAAAAGTATTCAAGACATATTAGACGCTCACGAAGCGAATAAAAATAAGGATTCCAAGGAAGATGAAAAAGAATTTTCAAGCCCAAAATCAAAAAATAAGTTTAATGACGAAAGTGCACGATATACGAGAAACAGAAACAGGAGTAAAGTAAGATCAGTGAATGGAAATAGCATAAAATCTAGATGCATTTCTGGCAGATGCAGGCTAAGGCAAAGCTCTTTACACACTGGACCGTATTTGCGAAAAATACAACATTACAGATACTCTAGACGTTAGTTTAGGACTAAGTGTTTTTATATATTAGTTATTTATTCGTATCTAACTTGTTCGAAGCCATTAGTAGCGGTAAGACATTTTACGAATGTATAAATGGATAATAAGACTTAAACTTAGTTGTTATTGTTTTTTTTTTACATTGTTCGTTTTATTTACTATTTATTTAAGTTTATATTAAGTTCATATTGCCTATATATAATATCCTGTTTTTTAAACAAGATAATTTTTGTATTAGGTAAGGATAAATAAAACGTTATGTATTTAATAATGTTATAATTTAAATCTTAATAAATAACATGTAATTCTTCAAAATGATATTATTTTAACTTTTCTCTAATTTTTTTTAGGAAAAGTAATGGAGAAGTATTGCATTTTCACTCATAATGTAACAATAATAAAATAAACCCTTAACTATGAAATTTCTAGATGGTATAAGCACAATGTGCGTCCTCCGTGCTTAAGTCTGCTAGAACTTTCAATGTTTTTTGACCAGGGTACTTTTATTTAAGAATTCATTTATTAGGAGTTTTGTTAATAAATGAAGTTGGGGTTCATGTCATTCTGTCGTCCTTGGTTGGATAATGGATTGGACGGGGTTTTTCTTTTCTTATCTTCAATGCCTTGAAGGAGAAATGGTGGAGCGTTTGCCTGGCGCTGGTGTCTGTTGTCCAATTCACGCGTCAGTTCGTCTACAAAGTGCCCTCCCGTCTGCCTGGAGAAATAATTCGTTAATACTTACTTTTTATTTATTTTGCTCATTATAAAACATATACATAATTACTACTTAGTGGTCGTTCACCTTTAGCAAAGTTACATTTTTCATTCGTATTTTAGATCAATTGTTGAACTAAAATTATTTTTTTATGATTCTGTTACTATACTAAAGTATAGATTTGTATATGTATACTTATGTCACTCAATAAAATGCAAATTCAAATGTCCTATCATCATCTCTATTTCCTCCCTTGATTTGGAATGCCCAAACCCGTGTAGAATTAATATAATTTATAACTACATGTCGGCCACATCAATACTAAATCAACGCACCGTTCTGTACCTCTACCGCTTTCGATATCCTCGTCCGACGCCTGGTACATGGAATAGCCTCGCCGCGACAGTTCCTCGTCCGGAGCCAGACCAGGATTGTGAAAAGCGTGGTTTCCACCTTGGCTCATTTTTAATTTTCTGTTAGAAATGTTAAATAAAAAGTTAATTAACAAAGTCGCTTATTATTATTAAATCGCATAAGGTTTTTCCTAAATACAAGATACTAATGTCATTATTGCTGATTCCTTATGTAGATTGATTTGTGATATATAACACTTACCATGAAATTTACGCATTTAAAAAAATGAGTTTATTTAAGTCCTAACAATTTGTATAGCTAAGTTACATTTGACTTACTGAACTCGTAATCGTCCGCTGGCACTAAGGTCTTTAACCTTACGGCGCAAACTGGCGACTTGGGTACATAGCACGATGCTCATCACTAAGAGCATCAGCCAGGCCCCGCTGAATACGCTCACGATTATGATCGTCTGTGTTTCCTGGAAACAATTTTTTATTCGACATTATTCCCAATCATCTCATCTTTCAATATTCATTTTGTTACTATCTATTTTTTTAAGTATCGCGTATATTTAAAAAAAAATCAAAAGAGATCACTTTATTACGAGTGTCCGATTGAGTTAACTAGTGTTATTCTATAAGAAAAAACTCGAAACTCACCGCGGAACACGAGCGAGATATGTGAGAAATTATAGGATACACGTATCATTATGGCTTATCGACGAAAGCAGGTTGTGAATATTTCACGACTAATATACGAAGTGAATTCTCTTAGAAACGTACTGCTGCTTTCTTACACGTGAATTGTCTCGTCTATAATTTTTGATTTACATTTCGTATCTAAAAATAACGTTATAATTTTTGTTCTTGTTTTATTCCGTAAATATTTATACCCTAAAACCAACCAACACGCAATAACTCCTAGGTTATTTTAATAATAGAAGACAAAAAAAGCGATTGCTAGTTTTCTACTACAGGCGCTATGTAAATTGTGGGAATGTATATTGTATAGTATGTTATTTTACTAATAATTATTTATCAATGTCATCTACGACATCATACTTATATAAAAAGGTTCAAAAATAATAAAAACCGGTATTATGTAAATTTTTTAAACAATGTTTTATCAGTTTACAGTATTTCCCATGCTAGTACTTAAACTACACATATTCGTCACGATAAAATGATATCACCCATTACCCAATCATAGAAGTATCGCAAGAATTTTAAGATAAGTAGAATAATCTACGACATATTTACGTAGTCTTAATCCAAACATATCCATAACGAAAAAGAAAAAAAATCTCATAAAATCTACTGCAATTGTTTATTTTCACTAATTAGTCCACTAAACTGACTTTCCATTTACCGTTTAAAATAATATTATTATATATATATATGAGAGAAACAGAATATCTTATGTTATTATTATTATTTCTTTCATTTGATTTTGTTATTGCAATTAAAATTTAATTTATTTATATTAAATAATTTTTAACATTATAAAACTTACCATGATGTGTCCCTTAAGTCTTTAACACTACCTGCAAATAAAAATATTAAGTTGTCAAATGTTACGAAAGTTATGTTAAAGTAAATTAATAATCATTTACGTTTACCACAAAAACCATTAATTTATATATAAATACCAATGCAATATACACGATTCTAACCATGAAACAATTACAAGGAAACAACATTCTTTCTATATTTTCAGCGTCCACTTTGTTTTGGAGATAAAATTTATCTTGAAGACATTAAATGATAGATAGCTAACTTATTCTTAGAATGATATCTTATTAACATATTTTGAAAAAACAATAAAATGCATCGAAAACTAAAAGCTTTGAAGTTATATAGAAAATAAAGTAATCAATTAATTATTTACCATATCACTAAGTGTAGGGACACATGGTTCACGATTCGAGCGCGCGGCTCGCACTGCGCGCTATCTAGATAAGAACTGATAGCGATTACTAACATCTCCGCTACGTGGTTATTCACAATGATATCTTTATCTGGTGTTATTGTGACTCTTATAATCTTAAAAATAAAAATACTCTATAACATGCTTTCAACGTCCACAGAAGTCAGAAGTCTTGGTGATATATTTTGCTTTACAAATCGTAAAAGAAAAGCCATAAGAATTATTAATAAGATTTCCTCTAAATTATAGTTCCATTAATATTGAATTGATATTGGTGAACGATATTAAAAAAAGCTAATAAAAAGTCCAATTAATTGCGCATCGGATTATTTTGCTTGTGTCATGTACCTAAGAAGTGTAAAATGAAATTAAGAAGGTACATACAGAATAAAATAATTTCATTGTTCAATTGACATAAAATAATATATTTATAGTAAACTATATTTCAAATGAGTTTTATTAGTACAAATTGATTTTCTAAACAAATGAAACTAAACTAAAAACTCAAAAAATAATATATTATTGAATTATATTTTTAAAAGTTTCACACAGCATATAAAATTATTACGTGTTACTTTTAAAACCAACTTTCACATTTAAATAATGCCTTATTTTACTCTGGCTGATCGTGCAACTGAGTCCGTACTGTTCAGGGGAACAAATGACGTATACGTACATTTCCATTGGTATTACTATCGTAACTCCAAATTCACTGTGACAATTACATAGTCGAATATTGCAATAAAAAAAAAAAACATTAAAATCGGTTCACAACTATTTTGAAGTCTGTTAAAAGAACCCAAAATTCGAAAGATTGGAACTATTACAAAAACAACGCCTTAAAACAGGAGACAATTCTAATAATTTATTACGGTTACGACATGTTCCCGATTCTATTCTGACCCAATATCGACCGAACCTCAACTGCATCGTTGTGTTAAAACGGCTAAACGGCAACGTTCGATTTAATTGCGATAAAATGACAAATCGTTAGTAAATCGGTAGGTTGTATTTCGTGGAAACAAAGTCGACGGAACAAAGACGACCAGTGGCTATATGTGACGTCACATATCGATTCCGCATTCTTTTTAATTTCAAAATTTTTAATCTAACATAATTAAAATGATCAGAATAAGTCATTATGTTATCAATTATAAGTAAATAGATAGAATTTATTATTTGATAAGATTTATTGAAGTGTATTATTAGAATAATATTTATTAATAATAAAATTTTTATAAAGTAATTTTGTTTTATGACTGTAAGGAAAGTTTGTTTTTCACCTAATAAATAAGGGTTTTGTGCCATCAATTATATTGCAAGACAAACATTATTAATTTGTATTGTATGTTCCGGCTAGAAGAATAACGAAACTAGTGTGCACCTGGTTGTTTGGCCTACGGGATAAAATAAAGATTCTGAGATCCTGGGTTGCATAATTAAATCTAATTCCATCGGGTTTTGAGGAATAGATACATAATACAACTGTGTTTGCATTATATACTGAGTTTCCGAACTTTGTATACTTTCCGAACCGGTCGTAGATTTACATAGATTTAATTCAACTATGTAACATAACTTGAGCTGTAACTTGAGCTCGCAATTGTCTCATTACTAGCCAAATGTCTCCTCTTCTCCCAATCAAATCAAATCAAATCAAAAATCTTTATTCAATATAGAAGTGTTTACACTTGCTTATTGATTGTCAAAAATCTACCACCGGTTCGGAATTTAGCACCTCGGACCTGAGAAGAACCGGCGAAAGAAACTCAGCGGGATATTTTTTTTTTTTTTTTTTCATTTTGCATGTACAATAATTATTATATTTTAGTTATTTGAAACAGCCTGGAGGCGATCATTTCATTCCCAAGGTGTGCAGTCAACTAAAAAGTCATTAGTGTTGTAATATCCTTTAGCACACAAACGCTCTTTAACGATTCTTTTGAATTTTATAATTGAATAATTTTGAACGTTTTCTGGGATCCTGTTGTAAAAACGTATACATTGCCCCAAAAAAGAGTTACTAACCCTGTGTAAGCGGGTACTTGGAGTAACAAGTTTATTCTTGTTCCTAGTGTTAATAGAATGTACGTCACAATTTCTGGGAAAATCGTTTATGTTTTTGCGTACATACATAACATTATCAAAAACAAATTGAGAAGCGACAGTCATTATTTTAATTTCTTTAAATTTATCTCTTAACGAATCTTTTGGGCCCAGGTTATAAATTGCACGAATAGCCCTCTTCTGCAGTACAAAAATAGTATTAATGTCAGCTGC
This sequence comes from Vanessa tameamea, assembly GCF_037043105.1. Lineage (NCBI taxonomy): Eukaryota > Metazoa > Arthropoda > Insecta > Lepidoptera > Nymphalidae > Vanessa > Vanessa tameamea. Next base: position 6,690,624 of record NC_087319.1, on the reverse strand, counting down.
ATTACCCCAGAGTAGGATGCCATACGACATTATACTGTGGAAATAACTGAAGTACACAAGGCGAGCCGTATCCACATCAGTCAAAAGTCTAATTTTTTTTACCGCATAGGCTGCAGAGCTGAGTCTATTCGCCAACTTATTTATATGGGGGCCCCATTGGAGCTTAGAGTCTATTGTCATACCAAGGAACTCTGTTGATTCCAAAACATCTAATGCTTCCCCGTTTAAGCATACACTCGTTTTGTATGTAAAAGTATTTCGGCTTTTGGTCAGTTACAATTTTTAAGAAACAATTATTTTTATTTAACTAATAGAAAAAAAAACAACGGCCATTATTCCGAAGCTAACATTGACTTTCTGTTTAAGGATCATAAGTTTAGAAATAACGGATAGCAGGATAAATGTATGTATATTTCGACAAAAAATTGTAAACAAGAATTAAATAATTGTACTAGGTAGGTACAATCCCTAAACAAAACCAGTCGTTTTTTCAATATATTAACGGGGCTTTATTGTTAAAGTAAACGAAGCTTCATCTGACGTATACACATTTGCCCATCACGATGTTTTCCTTCATCGACCACGAATAAATAATAAACACAAATTAAGGAAATAAAATTTGCTTGCCCGCATTTGTGCGAACAATAAGACCTTAATTGTATTTTATCTATTTTTTAATACATATTTTTTAACGCAATGGAAACATTCGGAAAGGTCGCTTGACGGAACCGGGTTATGTGGGTTCTTGCTTACTACGCCCTGGTTATAAACTGCGACGGCCATCTTCGGCACGGACCGGAGTCGTCCGTATCTTTCGAAACCATAACGGCTTTGAATAGGGCCTACGGCCTTCACGCCTACTACACGCCCTGCGGAGTTTCACCGACACTATTGCTCGCAGGAAGAGGTTTCGACCAGCCTCGCGAATTACGATCTGCCTCTCCAAATTCAACGCGGGGCACACCTGGTTTATACTTGGCAGTAGGCCAGTACTTGTAAAATTGTGTTGTATCTGGGCTCTCTCTGCTTTAGTGATACCACTCGTAACTCACTCAACCTGGAACAAAGCTGAGCACAAAGCATTCATTTTGGGGGAAGGAAAACGGATGAGAGGTATTACTTATTCGACAAAAATATAAATGTTGGAGAAAAACATCGATTTTAGTATTATTATAATTAAAATTGCTCCATTATACGATTTCGAAATCTTGAATCCATTACCGTTAATTTCATGAACAAGTAACCTTAATATAATTGAAGATAATATTTGAAATTACTCTTCAAAATTTAAGTTTCATTGTTAGCAAGAACCTTCATTCGATCATGGATGTCAATCAAAGTCTTTGTTATATCTTCATTTAAATTGATGCTTGAGGCTTAATTTCTATTTAAATTAGATTCTATTCTTATATGAAATATCTTAATTATAGAAGCATAAAATTGATCATAATCGAAAACAATCTCCTCTAATGACGTGAGGTTTAAACTTTTGCTATTTATTACCACGTTCAAATAAAGGACTGCAAAATACCATTAATCTTCTTCTGTTAAGAAAAGTGATTCGATGCCTAAATCTGCACGTATCAGATGGACGAAATAATAATTAACCACCATCAGGTTTCCTCCAAATGTTTTTCTTAGCCATGGAGTTGAAGATGAATTACAAATGAAACGCGTAAGCTGTGATCGTTAGTTAAGATAATTGCTATTGTATGCAATACAATATACTAGGCCGTTTCATCTTATTCAGGGTCGTCTATTTCCTGACTATCCCCTGTATTTACCTGAGGCTATTTGTTATTTTAATCACGACCACAGGGTCGTTTAAACTATAACCTTTGTGATGTAAAGCGCTTTTTGCCAATAACTCGTTAAATATATGATTAACTAATAAAACATCAATGAGAGAAATAAATACACGATTTCTCTCTTAGAGTTAAATTAGTCCGATATCCGACATATTAAACATATTTTTATTGCTCGGAGTTCGGTTATATTATGATAAGCTTAGAAATATATTCCTATAACCATATTCCATGATTTCGTTCCAGGAATAACTTTGGGATCATTTTCGTGCATTAATGGATTAAGTTATTATATCGTTTTTACGTAGATAATTTTTATCTATTTATAGTACGTAGTATGATGGTAAAAGAGTGTTAAGTAGTTACTACCACCCATGGCGCAGTGCTGGTGGCTAGTTGGTTGGTAAGAAATACTAACAATCAGCAGTCACTATGTAGCGCCGAAAACTACTATGAAAACTTATCAAAATAAATATGAAACCATATGTAATACCATGTGAAACTTCGAAAAGGCACAAGTTTAATTCAAGATATTTCCCAAAAATACTCGCTGGGTACCATATGAAACCAAGAATAGGCACATATTCGATTCAAGATATTTACAAAGATACTCGCTGGATACCACATAAAACCTAGAAAAGGCACAAGTTAAGGTTAATACCTTTGCAATGATACTAAATTAAATGATTAAAAAAAAAACACAACAATACTAAATAGTGTTCTTTAGTGGTAGAATTAGTGATTGGGTGTTGTCTACCCAGACGGACTTGCACAAACCCCTATCAAGAAGAGACAATTGCATTCACGATATTAAGGAATTACAAATATTTTACTACATAAGCAATTAAAAGAAAAAGTCTATATTCTTAATACAAATTTTCATTTTCATTAAAGCACAACATCAAAAGGGAATAGAATAGTATTATATTTAAATCATAGTAAGATTCTAGATCACGAGTGATTTATGAATCATGTTATAATGATACGTCAAGGTCGGTATTTTTGGATCGTGAGGTCAAGAGTCTGGGGTCAGCAGGCAACTGTAACTGCCCAGTATGTAACTGGCATCTTGTTTTATCTCGTGATTTAGATCTATTCGTTGATTGTGTCCATTGAAATACGAAAGGAGTAAAAAACATTTTAAAACGAATTGTTTCTGATAAGTGTAGATTAATACAAAATATTTTTAATGCGATCCTGACCTGATAAAGGCAAAGGCAGTCAATATCCAAGGCTAGTCAATTGCGCAGTAGATATATCATGCATCAAACTTGTGCGTAAACGCAAGGGACTATTTATGCCATGACAAAAAATCTGATAGATTTAAAGTCAGGCACTGGAGCAAAAGATTTATGGTATTTTTGAAATACAAAAGTGTAACACTACTAATACTTATTTTTAATATAGAATGGGACTGAAATCCGCGATTTCAGTCCCATACCTTCCGATATCCACTTTTTTCACACATTATCCACAGCCAACTAGGCTGTTCGAAATAAAATACATTAATGTAAACAAGTATTAAGTTTTGTTACTACTTGTAAATTACTTACTTATCGCGTTATCTCGGACGAATGATGATATCGATAATATATAAATATTTGTATAAAAAATTAAAATAGGTTCGCATAGGTACAAAAAATATATATGATAGTGGGTACCAATATCAGATTTTTTTTTTATATATATAAATCACAGATTTTTTTTTCGTACAATGGACAAAGGTACAGATATGAAACATTGATGTTACAATGAGATCGAACCCACTCGCTATTGACACAGCATATCATTGAGTTTGACAGCTTACGTCTGCATTGAAATGGATTTAAATCATCTATTCAACACGGCTTGTATGATGTTTGTTCTCTTAAATATCTATGCACTTAACCCATATAAACCTATGTATATCATAGCCTATAGCATAACATAGCCATGAACTGTCGTGTCTGAGATAATTGTTTTTAACACTCTTACATTATCGTTGCTAAACATTTTATAAAAAATAACTCACTATTCACTCATTTGAATTGTTAGAATCGAAAATATAAATAATTCACTTTGATAATTGTCGTTAAAATTATTATTGATATAGAAAACATAATAACTTAAAACACTTTTACTAATTTATACTCAAAAACTAAAACTCGAGAACTCCTTTTAATTTTCAAATTCATTCAGGCAGTTATGAATTGTCTTTTCACTTAAAAATAACATATTATAAAACTGTTTGTTCAAATTAACATTGTTAATATATGTTGCTGTTCTTACATCATTATTATATGAACTACATTATTGATAATTACTAATGTCATCAGTTTATATAAAAATGAAATTCGAGTTATTAATTTGACATTAGGAATCACCGTTAGCATTTCGCAAAATAAGACTGACGAATAAGCCCAATTATAAGTGCTATAGATATATGTATGGTGCTGGATCCACTTTTTCGCGTGGTTATCACGATTTTATTTCTACACATATATATATATATGTATACATATATATATATATATTCATAATTCTTATTTAATAATTATAATATTACTAGTTCCATTTAAGCCTTATGGGCTTTATTTTAATAGCCAATGGCTATACGTCGTCGTTGTAGAATCTCTTGATCGACCTTTGAAATACAACCGAGGAAAGATTATCTCTCAGCTTCATCTGTCACGCCCACTCGATCTGTAATTAACCATACATAAACTGTTTTCACATAGTTGTGGGTTAGTCAGTAAGTATCATACTTAGCAGTAATAGGTAATTAGGATTTTGTTGTGATTGAGGTGAGGCATATATATATTTAAGACAGATCTGCGTTTATAATGGACCACGACAGAATACGGTTTCAGATCACGATAATAAAATACGGTCTCCATTTCGATTAATCCAATTGCGTGGTATATCATTGACAACATGGAATTATATGTAGACTACGTAGAGGTCTAATTGTCCATGTGTTTATTATTATTTATAAAAATACTTATCTCTACCTTAATAATGAATATTTAAGATATAGTAGTTACCTATCTGCATTTGACTTAACTCCTGAATAATTGTATCGTCATCTAGCTTATTCTTCTTCTTGCAAATCTTGGCAGTTTTATATCTCTGCTACAATAGATAGAACTGGCAAAGTTTAAAAATCTGCATAATCATTTCAGCGGGGGCTTTACTTGCAACAATACGTTCTTGATGAATTAGTAGAACAGGAAAACGGTAAACGGCAACGATCACGTTCCGATTTGTTTGCAATTTGTTAGTAGCATTGGGCGCCAGACGATGTTAACAAACTTCAAATAACAATATAAATATTTGGATATTGCCTTTAACTTATTTACTAGTATGCTACAAGCATACTAGTAAATTTGTTTTTTATTTTTTATATTTTTATTAAGAATAGAAGAGATTCTATTTACTTAATCGAAAGACTGTGTTTTAGTATAGAGAGTGTTTTAAGATATGTTCTTTTTGTAAGCTAGACATAGAGATGATCGAAAAAAATATCTTCATTAAATTTCTTGAAATCATAATTGGATCAATCATTACTTTTCATACGACTTATTTTAATCTAAAATTTTGAGGCCCAAGGCCCCATAAATCACGAGGCTGTAGGCCGTGGCCTACGGCAAAATAAAAGTATTTAATAACGAGATTGCCATCATGAATCTGTGAAATGTCTCTCATTAAATAAGTACATTGAAACGAGTCCAAAATATTAAACAAAACGTAATGACAGTACACACAGATTGACCAATATTTATTACATATTTTATTATCAAACGTAGCCGACAACATTTTTACAAAAACAACAAGTAATCGGTTTACATGGACGTCAGACATATTATTATTATTTTATTTTAGAAAAGAAAGCAGTCCGGTCTATTTATAATTCTGGAGCTAGGGATTCCCTTCGGGATGTTTTTAACAAAGTAGGAATAGTCACTGTTGCGTCAAAATATATTTACAACAATATTATTTATATTCAAAGTAATACTGATCACTTTGATAGAATCAGTGATAATCATTGTATGTACACGAGACGTAAGGATAAGCTCATAACGCCAAGTTGCCGACTCCGTAGTCAAAATATTCTTCTTGGGGCAAGGTCGGATACCTTTTTCTATATTAAAATTCCGCGTATATTTTTAACACAGCCGATTTATAAATTCAAATCATTCATAAAAAATACATTAATAAATAAACCATATTATTCGACACAAGATTATATAGATGATAAAAAAGCGTGGAGCTAGGAGGTATTTGTTGACTTCCAGACAGGATATATTATATATATAATTGTATTTCACTAACATAACAAGAGTAACTACTGAGTTTCTTGCCAGTTCTTCTCGGTAGAGTCTACATTTGGATTCGATGATAGCTTCACTTAATACAGTTTTGTAAAATGACGATTCTAAAGTGCTTGTAAAAGCCTACTTGAATAATGTATATTTTGATTGATTACAGAGTAAATATATACCTACTATACACAGGAAAGTCCCCGTTATATCATAAGATAAAAACTTATTTTATCCGTACGAAGTCGAGGCAGTTAGTTAGTAATGCATAATTGCATCCTCAGAATGTGCGTATTCGGAACTGTAGCATTAGTTATCGAAAGCATTCACCTCGCTCATATTCCTATATATTGTTTCTGTGCAACCATTCCTTAAATTTCAGCTCAACATACATCGCACTTATAATAATAATAATGTTATGACAGCGCCACATCTCAAAGACGATCCAACTGCGCAAGCATAGCACTTTCATGTTCTGATAGGAGTTCAATTCAACATAACCAGAGAGATATGACGTAGGCCTAAGGATTAAGGACCTTTAGGCACAGCATATATACGGCATTGCAGTTGCAGTATAATTATAAGTGTGAATAAATGTATGGAATCATTTTAACAAATGAGATTGCAAAGGTATTATTAAATTAAATATGTATTCGTTTCAACATTTCGTGACTGACTGTCTAATGTTGATGCAATATTCGTTTAATGACTGATATTTGTTAGTCTATCGTCCATTATGACATTTACGAACTAAAACATATGTAGGTACGCAGGATTTAACTATACATTAAATATACTACTGGCCAAAGATAACTATTTAAATAAACAAACTTTAATTTAGATTTTTTTTTTTATATTAGTTGAGTTTCTAGAACCACGATTTGTATTATATAGCTATAATATATATACTGTGAGACTCTGACTATGTAAGCAATTCAAAACCTTATTGTATATTAATATAAGAGCGTTTTTAGCGTAAAGTTTTGTATTTCAATTTTGATGGGTGTGTCATCTCGACATTGTGCTCTTAAAATGTCAAATGTTTCGAAGTACCTACGTAATATAGGGCGAATGTACCTATTAAAAAAATCAGTCATGCCTCTATTATTATTGAAATATCGATTTGCAATGGTTATGCCACAAGACTTTTTATTTATATAAATATAAAGTATTTAAATATAAATAGCTAGATGAAAACCCGGCTTTGCTCGGATGAAATGAGTTAAACTAAACAAATACGTTCTATCATTTATTTTCCATAATTTTTTTTAGACAATGTGATTATCAAACATATGTATTTCTATTTATGTGGTGAAAACTAACGATAATCATTCTTTACATAGCTTTCTGAACGCACCCGTAAATGTCAAGCATGGCCGCCCGTTGAACTGTTATGTCATTGAATTTGCTGGATTTAATATTGAAATATCTCGATTATACGAATTTTACGTATTATGTTTTCGACTAAAAGTCATAATTTATACAAGTACAAGATCTTTTTGACAGATGTAAATTTTTCTGATCGATATAACTTTGCAATGACAACGTTATTATTTTCTTAATTTAATGATTTTAAAAATTGTAAAAATATTTAAAAAAATACATATAATACAAAAGTTCCTAAAGATTCAAGTGTTATTATATATTTTAAGACTTTTTCTATTATATATTATTGCTTCAACGTAAAATTTAAATAGAAACACTGAAAATAATAGACGCTTGTACAATATTACATCGGTCGGACGGTAGGGACGCGAATAACAGGCAGTAACTGCTACAAATATCGATTACAAAAATCCTTATTAAAAAAGATCATTGTTAAGTTATTGTTACGAACTGAGGTTCTTTGGCTAGTGGTTGGGGTCTCTTTAGCTGGTATAACTCTTTTTAGAAAATAATTAATTATTGTAAACGCGACCTCAAAGACTACGGAAGGGACTTTCATACGAGTGATAGTTTATGTTTATAGTTTATTAAGATATTGTATTATTGACGATGATTATTATTGAAGATGTCACAAATCATACCCACTGGGAACTTGACTGGCGCCGTGTAATACAATAAAGTAACGATATAAAGTATTAGTTATACCCTTACTCTGATAAACTTTAAAATAATAATGTGATAAAAATATAGAACAGTTATAAAAATTAAAAGCAATATTTAATCAATACATATCCAATATGTAAAAGTATAAATAACATATAATGTAGTCACAGCTTTACTAGCCAGCTAAACAACAAATTACCTAACGACTTAATCATTTCCAAATATAAAAAAACTAAATACATACCAATTTACCTCTTAAATTGAATGTACTATTGTCCAGTTTTGCTTGCGTTATTTATTTTAATTCGTATCAACGTCATAGGCTAATTTTGAACTTTAAAATTATATATCCATGGTTGAATTTTGAATGATATTCTCTAATTTGGAAAGATACCCTCATTATGTCGTTTTCAGTAGATTAGGCACTTGAAAACAAATTACTCATCATTTTACATCTAATGATCATCATTGGAAGGTTGATGTGAATTATTTTAAAGTACCTATTTGCAATCCGAGGTTCTTTTGTGTAAATCTATATATAGATATTATAATAAAATCGTAACGAGATCGTTTGTGTACAGGATAAAGTTATTTTTAAAAAATAATAATAGATCGACGTAATGAAATCAATAATAAATTAAAGTTTCCTGCATGAAGCCATCTACACCGAAACCATTTCATCTACACTACATTAATATCAATACTATATCAATAATATATCAATATTAATATCAATACTACATTAAGGGCTTCCAGGGGTCCGGCAAAGCCGGTTAGGTTTTTGAAAAAAAAACGACGTTTGTTTTCTTCCTCCGTCCAAGAGTGTGAGTAAGATGAGTACCAATGTAATTTATTTTACTGATGTAAGTAGATAAAGAGTTATTTAACATAGAAAAATCAAAATAGGGGTTATGATAGTAGACTTAAATGAGCCGTGATGGCCCAATAATAAGACGTAAATTTTAACAGATGATTTTGAGTTCAAGCTCGTGGAAAGCACGACTGTATCCATGTGCTTAATAAACATCATGAGTAAACCTGCACGTGGTCGATGAGAATCTGCCACCAACTCGCATTGATGCAGCGTGGTGGAGTAAGCCCACAACTTTTTCTTCTAAATGTTTAGATATTAAAAATAGAGGAAGAGCTTGAAACCTCCTCAAAAGGAGTAAAGGCCTTAGTCCAGTAGTGCAATATTTACTACTATCTTTTAGTTACGAAACTATGCTAAAATATCTAACATTTAATGTATTAATTTACGTATAGTTTTTGTTTATTTATATTGTTTTTCTTTAAACTGCAAACAAATATTTTAATTTCAATCGCCTGTAGCTCATTCTTAAATCGAGCACGTAAGGACGCCAACCACCTTTATGGCGGCGAGGAATCAATTGACTAGCTGAAGTATGGTCGGTTAATATCAGGCAGGTTAGCGGTCATTTACTATTACTGACAGCTCTTTTCGTTGTCAATACAACAGACACAGAGATGACACTGATTGACAATGTCTTCTCTATGTCTGTTATTGTTGTTATATTATTTTTGGGAAAATATCAGCTACAGTGTACTCTTTGACTACATCACTTTTATTAATAACTCTAACTTATTTGTAAAAGAGAAAGAGACCATTGTGCATAGGTAAATATGGGGCCATACACGTAAGTATATAAATTGTAATCAGCACGGCTTTGTGGATGGTAGATCTACAGCATCAAATTTAGTGTGTTACGTATCTGTAATTGTCGTTGCCTTGTATGAGAAAGAAGAGGTTCATTCAATATACACAGATTTCAGGTAAGCGTTTGATGTTGTGTACCACAGGATATTATTGAAAAAAAATGAACATATAGGAATTCATGGTTTTTTATTGAGATGGATCGAGTCTCATCTAGAAAACCGTTTACAATTAGTTAATATTCGTGGTTTCAAATCAACAGAAAATTTGGAAAAAACAAAAATATAAATAAATTGTATGCTTGGTCTCTTCTGCTGTCATGGACTAGACGCTAATGTCGTGTCTACATCATGAGAAATGTAATCATATGTATTTTTTGATTGTCATTTTGTTTTGTAGACCTTTGAACATGAAATAAAAAATAAGTTAGAGGTAATTACCCATAAAAAAATACCCATTAGACTTTTTTCAAATTTATTCAAAAAAAAAAAAACACGGGCACAAAAGTATGTTGAACTACAATTAAAAAAAAAACATAATCATCTTTGAATGGAGCGATTCAAATCATAATGATAGAAATTTACAGCAAATTCGTTCGTTCCGCAATTTCAGTTCATTCGTTAATAATATATTACATTACAATGTTCTATAGGCTAAAGAATCTGTAAAACAGAAACTATTTCAAATTTAAGTATAAAAAATACATACACGAAATAAAGCCTTATTTTTAAATACCTGTGGCAAAGTTTTTGAAATATACTGACTTTTTAATTTATTAATCTTAATAGAACTATAGGCAAAGTTTGAAGAGAGGCAAACTTAGCCAGTGACATGGTCTAATTAAAATTCATATTTGAAAAAAAGAACACGTATCTAATAGTCATCATTTACATAACTTAAAACAAATGTTACCTATTAATTAAATACCTACTTGGTATATACACATCAATCTACGTAAAACTTGATAAAAAGTGTAATCATACAATCTACTTGTAATTTTATACTGTCTTTACTCTTATGTCAATCATCTCACGTACATTTTGTAAGCACGAGTGTCACTCAATAATAATGAATAATAATTGAAGGTGGATGGGCCCGCCTTCGCTAGTGAATATATCTAAGTATAACATATTATGCAATGATAATCTAAATATAATTGTGTAATTTTTTTTTTATTCGTTTTCAAATATGAAGGATAATTTCACCAAGTCACTCACGGGGGGGCGTAGCTCAGATGGTAGAGCGCTCGCTTAGCATGCGAGAGGTACCGGGATCGATACCCGGCGCCTCCAATTTTTTTTTATTATTGTTTTGTTTATACGAAAACTGTTTTAGCTTCCGTTGGCATAGAACCTAACTAATAAAGCTGCTGATCCCGAGTTTCTAAATATTTAATTTTGTTATGTTGCTTACTGCTACGGTGCTGTACAAGCGCTTTTGGTTTTCACATTTCAACACGCTCTGATACATTGCCTTTTTAAAATCGATACCAAACTTCGATCAATATGGGATGGGCACAAAAAATAAAAAAAATCTCTCATATAAATTCATGTTAAGTATGTACAATTCAGTGTCTATTTTGTATTAAGTTATCCCTAATAGTTAAAACGAGATTCGCTTTAATAACTCTTAAACATAATTATTAATAATTTTTAAGTTATTTTTATTTATAAGAAAAACACAGTTTTACATGATTTGAGATTGGCCAATTTTAGAACGTTTTGTAGTTCATAACAATGAAAACTTTTATAAAAGTCAATTGTATTTTTTTACATCTAGTGTGTATTTTATATATTTGAACAAAATATTCTGCCAGTGCCACATATGATAAAGAAGACTTGGTTAATTTTAATTGTATTGTATATTTTTATTGTATACAACATTATAAACATGTTTAAATAATAATAAACGTTAAATTATATTTTCATGACAAAAATATTTATTGCTAATGACAAAATTTGTCATTATTACTCATATAAATTTCAAAAATCGTTTGTCCAAGAGTATTTTTTATCAGATCTCACGTGGGAACAAACATTTCCATTTGTTCATTGTTCATTTTCTTTGAAATAGACAATAATTTGATTTGAGATATTAATTATCTACGTCATTCATTGTCTTAGAGTAAAAATGTCGTATGTGCAAAGAGTTTACTTTAGAAAAAGAACCAAAAACCGTGCTCTATAAATCTTATTACTATAGATGTCTCAACAATTTAAGGAATGGTTCATATTACTATTGTCTTTTTTTTTCTAGATAGAGACTTATTAGCTAGGGAAAAATGGTCTTATAGATTTCTAAATGATTTATAAGTAAAACTAGTACGTGCGTTTCAAGGTTTACTATCCAAAAATAAAGTCATAAATATTGCATTTCCAAGGTTTTCTCACTTTACGGCGGCTTAATTGTACAATTGTTATTTTTCTTTTTTATTTTAGATCCGGTTTCAATAATATATATGACGGAGGCGGATAATATTGATCTTAAAATGACAAAGGAGGCTATTTCTAAGGAATGCAGAAATTCGTCTTGATTTTTTTGTATTCTTTTAATATATTTTGTAATTTATACCAACGCTATACTCAATTAAAAATATAACGGATTATAATGCAAAATAATCTGATAGAAATGGACATACTTTGGTTATGGATTCAGCACGTATTGCATTTAGCTTTACACAACATAATAATAAATACATTTTCTTTTGGAGCATCGTTAATATATTCATCAAACAATTTATTATAATTACGACTAAACGACGAAATCAACCCAATAATCTAGGATCGAACCCACAACTTCACATATCTGAGAAGCGTTTATAACTTTAAGCAATTGATGATTTGACTCATGAAAGAATGCTCTGCCTCATCTAAATGAGCCATAAAGAAACAGGGATTATAAATCACGATATTATCTTAACACGGAGATGTAAATTACACAGGATCAGATGGCCGTGACGTGGTGCAATATTCATAATTTGCTTAAGAGAAAAAAAACACTGCGATGAATGTTTTAGCAAACAAAACCCTACCGACCGTTCATAATATCGATAACAATCTATCTTAAATAATTAATCGGTCTAATTTGCGTTAATCCGTATATTTTTTTTGTAAATCCTATGTACTAGTTTTGTATTTCACAAGTCTTTAATTATTAAAAAAGATAGACCAACACAATGTGATTTTGCACTTACGAAATGAATATTGAATGAAAAAGTAATAAATAATTAAGTATTATAATTATAAAAATGAAACAATAATAATCTTATGATTAAAGGAGTAAAATTATATTTCTTTACAGCACGAATATTTGGTTACTACAGTAGGTATTACATAAATCAAAACGATAAATTTTATTACATTTTTTAAATACCGAATACGAAGAAAACGCACATTACTTTCATAAATATGTATCTAAATATTTTTTAAATTAGTAGGTATGTACTTATTTAAAATCTGCCAATGGTAAATTATGATCAGTAAAATATTTATATTAATTTTGTTGTAACAACCAATCACGCTTTTAGCTTCTAAAATGATATAACATTCAACGTATGGACGCTTTTCCTGACCTTTACAAGATGTAAAGGTATCCCTTTTGATTTAGATAAATATTATTCCAATAAAAAATAATCTTCTTTGCAATTGTTCTCTAAGCTTATTTTTCTGATTATATTATTGTACAACTTGTTTCGCTCAAAATGCATATCTTGCAGGCAATTGTATGCTCTTGGTAATGGCTATTCGTGGAATCTTTATTATAAACAGTAGTAAATACACTTATTATATAATTGCGGTTTGCAGACTATCACTATCTTTTTCAGTCTTTGGTGGAAAACCAGCCTTTGACCTTGACGATAAATCGAAATCGTATTGTTACGTACGCTTGTCCGAAATCAAATTTATGTTTATGAGATTTATTATATTTCAATGGTAATGCGTTTATGATAATTGTTATTTATTGTGCTTGTGTTGCATCTGAAAGAATATTTAGCGGTAATATTAATACTCGGTTGGTTGGTAGGGATTTGTGTAAGCAAGTCTTGGGTAATTACAGCAATACTTAGTATTGTTGAGTTCCGGTTTGAAGGGTGAGTGAGCCAGTGGTACTACATAGTAGTAGTGCTACAAATTACATACATCTCAGTTCTCTAGTTTGCTTATGTAAGAAATGGCTAAAATTTCATGCGGCGCCAATATCTATAGGCAATGGTGACCACTTAACATAAGGTGCTCCACCCATATATAGCCCGTCCGCCTACCTATTCTATAAAAAAATCAGATTTTTAAATGATTCAGTGTATTTTATTTACCTACTGTATTTTTTTTACATCACGCGAAAGCAACTATAACGTTTTTTTTTTTTTTTTAATTTCAATCACAGTAAAATTATAGTAAGTAGGTACTTACTACATTTAGAAAAAAATAAACTATTTTTAAACCATTACTGGGCTATGCTAATCTATATTATCTGAGATAAAGTGTATTTATTTAAATAAACTTAAATACCTTAAATAGTTTATCGTAACCTTACCTTAAGGGACCTGCTTACCATTATATAATGTACCATTAAATAATATGTAAATAAATACTGATGCTTGATAACTTTCAACAATTTATGCTTGTTGGTCAAAGTAGTATAAAGGTAGCAAGTGAATATTAAAAAAAAAAACTAAACCTTCATATTCAATGAGCACGAGAATGTAGGCACTCGTTAGAACAATATGTTGCACCATATAATTTGTGGAGTAATTAATATATATGAAGATATGGTATATCAGTGTGATTTATGTGTAATTAAGATAATTAATATCAAATTATTTTCTTGTAATAGAATATCTAAATGTTGAATTGTGATGAAACCTGAATCCGATTGCCTATGAAGAGAGATAGATAAAATCCTAATCGAAATTTTTATGCAAAATTTTGTACGTTACGATTTTTTTTGAAGTTATGTACTGCTTTTAGGGCGTTATGAAAAAATATTTTGAGATCGTTTTTATATAATGCGCGCGCACAGTGTTATATGAAAACTATATGATGAGGTTGCTCGCTGAATCGGCAATTGTCAAGTTGTTCGATATAGTACTTCAACTATCTTATTTAACAATGTTTATTTTATTAAAAAAATAAATTACGAATGTTTATATCTGTGGTTGAATGAAAATTGAAAGAAACTAGCGGTAACAATATTATTATTAATACTAAAGTCGATTATTAATATTTTATTATAATAATAATTAAATACCATTTTTAATTATTCCGAAGACGTAGAAATTCTCACGCGTACATTACCATAGCGGGTCATAAGTTCAAGCACCTTTTTTTCTACTCTTATTTCCAAAGTTACCAGTAACGCTCGACAATAGTATAGACAAAAAAAAATAGAAATTCGCTTGACAAATAGATGTTAAAAAGGTCAATAAGTTTTGTTGATGCTTATTTATATATTTATAATTATAGTTCTTGTTTTATCAACGAATTTCAAAGTTAATTCCTATGCAGAAATAAATACTTAATTGTGTACATTGAATTCTGTTACGCAATTTAGTTTTGGTTTCAATACGATTGGTCAGTATAACAAAAGTCGGACGTAACGGTGAAATCATTAATAAGGAAATCTATACTTTGTAGTCTTAGAACTAGTCTCAGAGCTATAGTGACCATTCGACATGAAATATTTCACCATCTTGTATCAAGTATAGAAATCATTGTGTATTACTGTTTTATTAGGCATATCATCTGTAAGTTAGTGTGTTCACGTTAGATATAGATTTAATGAAGATGATATTTTATTGTTGAAAAATTTCAAAATATATATTATAAATTGTCATCTATCCAAAGCATCGTCTTACTAATAATTGAAGTACCTATGTGTAAGGTCACTTTTATTCTGGAAAATCAAAGCTTGTTTCTTATAGAGTAGTCAAGAAATTTTACATTTAAATCAAAGCCAAAGTGATCTCTTCGTAAAACAATTTTGGAGTTTGAAATTAATGGTGCATTCAGTATATCTATTGAATAATCGTTTAATTGTTTCATTATCCAGCAATACGACCTCTGACAGAAGCGCTTATTAGCTTCGGATGTTAGCTAACCTTTTGTTGGACCTGCCTATTGTCAGACAATAAGTGGGTCAATTTTATTGATAGTTCAATTCAAAATCCCCCATAGAAAATTTTAGTTACCTTGAGAATGTAAGAAGCCTGAACGAATACATAGGTCAGAAATACGTGACTGAATGAATGAAAAACGTGAATCACATTCATGATTTTCCAATAGTTTACAATCGAATCAAATTCTAAATAAAATACTTGACAACTGTGTTAATATGAGTATTATTTAATTGCTATATTAGTAATGATTGTGAAAATGATTAGGGCGTTTACGCCAGCGCATATGATAGCTACAAAATGAATGGACTTATCTATTTTTTTTTGTATCCGTGCAGTGTGAATAGAGCTTAAAAAGGCACGGGAAAACTGAACTGCCACCTCCTTGGAAATGCTTTTGTTTGTGGTTTCCTCCTGGTCGTTTAGGCGATTGGAATATTATTTGACCCTTCTAAGACACTCACGAAACCGGAACCATGTTAAAATAATAATAAAAGTAATCTCCTTTAATAAAAGTATACTCCGACAGTTAATTTTCTCATCCAGTCGAATGTACAAGGAAAGCCTTTTTTTTAAAAAGATATTTCTTTGCTGTTTTAAAAGAAACACAACCAAGAATATAATTAACAGATTTGTCAATGTATGTACGTATGAATAGGTTATAAAAAATCACCTTTTAAAAATTAGTTGTTTTAAACTAATTTGTCGCGACCTTGAATTTTAATTCCTCATTGTTGGCAAATAAGTGGGCACACTTGTGATACAATGCGTGTGAAAAACACAACAATGAGATTTAAACGGATTATTTTACTCGGAGAACGCAATTTGTCTCTTTATTACTTGTTTTATTTCTTTTGGTTTTTATGCTAACATCTCACCCTCAGCAATATACAAACTTCAAGCTGCCCTTCTAAGGCAGCCAAGTATTTTATGACAACAAAATACAAATGCTTGAAATTAGCATTAATTGATTTTCATGCAGAATAACAGTATCCATTTATTGGTTTCTCTCTTTTCGGTTCTATTCATATTATTATTATTACAGAATAATTCATTATTCAAACGTATCTTTCATAGCGTGACTGATTCCTTTTTTTTAATTTGCTTCTTGTCAATGGCTGATGTTTTTTTGCCTATATTCAGTTTAATTAACTCAATTCTATATATTTTTAACATAATGTCATATTCATTCCATTATATTCTCGTATCAGCTAAGAATTGAATTTGAGATTTCACTCATCAGATCCATTAGATGCACAATTGTATCTATTATTTAACACCTTTTGTTGAGTAATTTCACTCAAATAATAACCTATCGCTAAAGCTTAGTGAATCACCACCGGCTAGTCGTGATGGTACCATGTGATTACGATGGTTATGCAATTCGTCCAAGGCTCTGAGATTTTTAATACATCAATTTATTGCTACAGGTAAATATATTGCCGCCTTGATCGATAAGCAAGTCGTGAATTCTTTTTGTTTATTGTTACCTCGGTGGACTGTAAGTGAAAAGTATTCTTATAATATACACAAACAGTTAATTACATAAAAACAACATAAATAATACAATTACCTTTTTATTGGTATTCAAAGCACCTTTTTTATTTTTAAGTTCGATTTATTTTTTAACTATTATATTTTACCATTTTTAATTAAGTATGTGGTTAAATATTATCACTATGCTTAGCACATTTTTTTGCATCAACCATAATCAATAAATGCTATTCATTTAATTTTATTTCTCAATACGTGACCACCGATTTCGATTATTTAAACTGCATGATATCTTAAATATTTATAATAAGATATCTTAAAATTATGCATGTTTCTATCGAATGCGGCTTAGGAGTTTCTTTATTATAAAGTAATGCATTAACGCTCTGTTCACTTACTTTCCGGTAACATCAGACCAAACTTGACTTGACTCACTACTATAGTGTATACACATCCAGCTTAAATATTTATTCATAAAAGGCAGACATCACGTATTTTCATATGGATAGCAAGCAGTAAAATACTTATTATAGGTCTCGTAAAATTAATTATACAATAAGATTATTTTATAGTTGTTGTACGAATTATTAAATAAGGCTATGCAAGATATGGTATTAATCGAAAAAAAGGTATCGGAATGTTGTTAAACGTATGGATTGAAAAAACGTGAAATTATTTATTTTTATTTTATTTTATTTAGTGAGTTCTATTAAAAATTGGCTTTATTTGCTTTCGCGATATGTGCTTGAGAGTAAATTCAGGTCATTTTGATTAATGTTATTCGCAGTGTACTAACTTATCTTTATGAAGAATCGAATATGATGACGACGACGCCGAGTAAGATAAAGGGAGTAGACATGTATTATTATCTATTGACGAATTCTTTACATAAGTGTTTCTTAGTTCGTGTGATTAAATTATTACAAAAGACAGTATAATTCGATTTGAACCGAATGCATTTGTCAAAGCTCGGAAGCGCGACGCAGACTTTAAACTCAGCAATCTGTTCGACCAAGTTACATACCTTGAGGATTAGTTGAGGTCATTCTTAAAAAAAAAAAAAGTTTAAATTTAATTAATCAATTGCTCTGAGTAAAATTAATGCAATGACATGCTAATGCATTCCATAGGAACAAATGCGAAATTCATTGATGGATTTGAAAGTTAAATGTAAAAACTATTCTATGCGATACTGACCCTTATATACGTTAGTTGTCATACTTATTTTATTGTATATCGCATATTTAGAATTTAAATCATTTGAAGCTTAGTTTTACAGGTTGTATATGAACAAAGATAAATTTTATATTTGTTTTCATTGGCAAGATCCTGTCGCAACAAACTTAGCAACGTCCACTCTAAGACCACTCGGGTCAAATGTCAAGAGGCACATGGCATAATTTAGTCATACATATATATGTGCATTAAGACATATTACGAAATGTGTCAAATCATGTGAAGTTTGGTAAAAATAATAACTTTTATTTGTTGAACTCGCAGAAATATTCATCAAACGAAGATTAATTTCACTGAATGTAGATGAATGAATATTACTCACCAGTAGATATATTCTGTAAGAAAAAACTTGAAACTCACCGCTCGTGCTATGTCAGATGGTGATATCCGACATAATCATAAAATATATAGGATACACGTATCAAAATTTTTACAACATTTTGATATATAGTAAGTCGTTTACAACATTTCATAAGTGAGATACGTCATTATTCATTTCAATTGTAATAATATAGATTTAAACTTTCCAGATGTCCTAGCCATATCGTCTGCCACTCAAAGAGAGACTCCTCCTTCTTTACTAGACACATGCCTTGCCTATACGTACCGTAAACATGCGTATTAAGGTTAATCATATTTTGTATGAAAAATATATATATTTCAATCTATGTAATTTCCTTTGCCACTGATAACTTCACATACGACGTCTTAGATAGTATTCATTTGTGCCTCATGCTCTTATTTTACTGTAACAAAAGAGAGCATATAATTATATATAAGGCTTCAAATTAAACATTAATATACAATATACATATAAAAAATCAATAGAAACTTTCTCAATTAATAATATTGATTAGATTCGATTATATATCTTTTTTTTGTGGCAGTTATTTGATCAAATCATTAAGAAATAGTTAAATTGTCTATGACTACCTTTCAAAGTCTTTAACAAGTTTTATTACCTGTATGACTCTAGTATCTATTACATTTAACAGTATGCCAGAAGGCTAAGTATGAGTAAGGCCAAAGGACTGTCATAATAGTTAGTATATAATGATATTAGTAGTGATAGCAAGACAAATAAAACACACACATACACTTTAGCTTTTTACTCCCTTTTAGTTGAATCACTAGCCAGTTTGTTTTACTGGTTCACTTTGATAAGTTTTGTATATATATGTAGGTGACCCTACACTATCAATCATCAACCAAAAGTGTGGTGTAACAAATGTTTAATATTTATAAATAACTATGTACAAAGCCACGTTTTTTATTAGAATGCGACAACAAAGCTTCGCCGATGACTATTTGAACTTTAATATTTCACCACTGAAATGTCTTTCAATTATTTTATTTTTTTGTACTGGCAAAAATTAAGGTAACTGTGTGGTGACTCGAGGAAGCGCTATCGAATAAATTATTAAATTACAATTATTAGTTATTCCTAACAGAAGAGATCTGTAATTAAACATTTACTTATTTACTTTATATACTTGTAGTAATTTTGATTCAATGTTGATCTTGAGATAAAATATGTTGAAACTGCTTTTTATACCAATACGTAATAAAGCGTGTAGTGTATAATACACATTTTTTTTTATTGATAACTATGTAATCTTAGCATGAATAAACAATCAATGTAGCATCGAATAAACAATTATAATTGATTGCGGAGCGATGCACACGCGTTCGCTTTAATCGAGATGAGTTCAATCGGAGATAGTAATCGATACGCTTGTGTACATTTTTTTTCTGTCAATCGAATTATGAGACGGAATCTAATTTGTACTACTTTTACTATCGAGATGGACCAGCGAGTTCAAGCCGAGCAAGCTAAGTCAGCTTACGAAGTTTACACGTGCCTATTTCTTGTTTAAAATTCATCTCGTGCTTGATGATGACGGAAAACATCGTGAAGGAAAACTACATTTAGTACATGAAAATATGCCAAAAGTTTGTCGACCAACCCAAATTGGAGCAGGGTGAAAGAATAACCTTAGACGAGACTTAACCCAATAGGGGGGAATTTGTTTAAAATCTACTCATATAACACTACGTTTGAAGATAACACATATATTATAACATATGCGTTATCGTTATTTTAAACGTGTGAGGTTAATATCTATAATCGTTTCTCAACAATTATAGTGGGCCACTCTCCTACTTGCGACCATTTGCAAATGGATAACATAGCTCGAAGCAAGAATGTATTGATAAAATCATTATTGTTCGTTTGATTAGGCGATTAAAACTCTTTAAATCATGTTTCCATTTGAGTAAGACATGGTCATACTAGGGTTGCTATTGTCTTTTTTAGAATATTATGCAGTATTATATAAAGTAAAAAAAAATATTTATTAAAATATAAATAAAGCGAGTGTTGAAATATTAAAAAAAAAAACAATATCTTCTAAGAAAATCAACCAATAAATTTATAATAATTCAACTAACTGTCCTAAAATGATAATTGTCACTGTTCACTGGTAATCCTGATCGTGTTCAAATAACTAGCAATATATGGAAATTCATTGTGCCAATGGAACTCATTTAGCTTTTAGGAAAATGATTTTGTTACTGGCTTGTTGCTGAGCATATATCGGTTACTTTTAAAGTGCATACTACTTGCATAAAAAATATCTTTCAAAATACATTTAGGAAAACATGCGTTTCTCAACCCTAATTCAGTTGGGTCTAATGTTACCTAAGTGATGTAAGATAACCATTTTTGAATTACCGTGAAATATTTACGTAATATAGTTATATAGAAGGATGGTCACTATTGAGGATGGAGATATAGAGACTGTCTCTTATATTATGAAGAAATAACACTAATCTTAAATTCCGCTTTTCCCAGCTGTTTCTTATTTGATGTTTCAAAGTATTAACTTTTTTGTAAGGTAAGAAAGATGTAACATGTATAAACTTCGCGTTTATTAAAAAAAAAACATTTTAGGAATTTCGAAACCTATAACAGGTTTTGTTTTGATTTCATTTCATTGTAAACTGTAACTGTAAGTCACTTATCTACATTTGGCGCCAAACTGATGAAACTTTATTTAAATACATTTTTTATAAGTTAGTTATTTATTTCTTATATTCTAACCGGCCAGCAAAATTAATTCTTTTTTAGATTGCAATCAAATCCTCTTTATTTTTCTGTATATCTACGGCTGGAGCTCTTCTACGTGCAGCTATTGTCCCCTAATGACTGGGACAAAAACCGGCTTACGCTATAAATATATAAGATGAATTTATAAATCATGTCAACAGGGTAATAAATATAAATACACGCTGTTGATGTTCTTCAATTAGAATTCGATGAAGTATTTGTCTACATTTTCAAATGGGAACGTTACAATAGCTTGTATTTTATTCAATATTTTTTTGGAAATTTCGATGAGCAAATGGGCTACCTGAATGGGCTACAAATGTTACCCCCCTTACCTTTATAAGTATTGGTTCAAGTGTGATGTTCAAGTATGCGACCCATTTTAATTGGTTACTTGCTGAGTAGGTGGAATATTTCCTGATTGGTACCTATTTGAGTATGAAAATTGTTTGAGCCTCATTCGGTTCGAAAACTTATTAAAAGTAATTAATATAATTGTTTTATAAATATAGACCCCGATTACAAATGTGCATATGTGTCAAGTGCGATGTTAATGATTAAATAATTATGCAAATATTTTTGATTCACTCGCCGATAAAGAGACTTTGCACACTGTTTGTGATAGAACTTTATACAAATCCATATTTAGACCAAATAAGCGATGAAAAGCAAATTTTGTTTATGATTAATAAAATTATCAAATTATATTAAATATAGCTAAGTTCTTTATTGTGTTCCATATTAACCGTCCCTTGGATTACCAATACGCCACGAACCTTGAAAATATTATGTCTATTATTAAAGTACCTAATATATCTATAGGATGATCTATACATTTGTTTGTCTCCAGTATTGGTATAATTCTTAGCAGAAGCCAGAAGTTTGTCTATTGGCAACTAAATCTGATTACTAAATTGATATAAAATTAGATGTACCTACATAAAAAAAGATTGTATACTCAGAAAAAAAATATTGTAATCGCAAAATGAAAATAAAAGAACTACATAAAACTCGGTGTGCGTAAACATATCCCCTAATCACATTTCCATTAATCACGCTTTAGTTGTCTGTTTGTCAATCATCTGCAATACAGACCTTGACCCGCGACTATTTACTTTAATTAGCTTCGACTTTTTGTCTGTTCGCCAGAGGGATCCTTTGATCTATGAACTGCCCTTGGTCGTGTAGCTAAGTATGGATGACAAATTCCATCTAGTTTTAGTCATCATTGTCAAGTACTATGTCATATTGAGTTTTGGTAATGAACGAAGTTAGATGACGTAGGATATGAAGATTGATTATTTCGAATAAACATTTAATTTTAATACTCACTCATCTTTCATTAGTTAGACATGGTCCTTTTGGTTGGAAGTGACGATAGCTCGTATCTTGGCTATTTATAATTAGTAATTTGGTATCGGTTTCTGCATGGAAAAGTAAAAATTATCCGACCCATGTATTTGGGGCACGTCCTATATGATGATGGAAATAAGATAACTATACCTTTTTTTTACTAGGGGTGGAACTATGCGGCTGCCGATGTCCCGTCGAGTGATATCAGTGCGCGCTGACAGACTTTATTAGTCTTCAACTATTTTTAAGTCAAAATGAGATTTGACATTATTCGCTCTGGTTGACTCATCTTTACGCATCCTTCCTCAACAGACTGTAAAGCTAGCAAATTAATTAATTTTCTGACTTTAGATTTTTACAATATAGCACTATACCATAATTATCCTAATTCAGTCTGCTTAAAGCCCCAGATCACGCAAAAAAAAACACTTTCTGGCAAGATTTACAAAGTTATATCTTCAATGATTTTTGTATTCAAATGATATGAGGCATTTATCGGCTTTACCAAATAAAGAAAGGACAATGTTTTGATCATAGATTAGAGCATTTTATTGGATCAGTTGTTTACGTATCAACCAATAATAGTTGTGTATGATTGTCATATAATTCCTGGGATATCCATACATTCCTTTCCATTCCTGATTAAAAAGGTAGAAATTCCTGAACAAATCTCCGTCAGTGAATTTTGGCCACGATCGTTCTTAACGACTAGTAAACAATGCAAGAGGTATACTATATACTCAAAGTATCGTCACAAGCTCAGGAGCATTCTGAAATTCCTTGCACTCATAGTTCGGCACATCAATTCGACACGACCCGCGATAGACTTATATTATTAAATAAAAAAATATGAGAAAAGTCATGAGATTCGATAGTTTCATAATTTTGTCATTTTATCAATACAGATTAGGTGGTTTATATTTTTTATTAAACAAATAGTATAAGCCCGCGTACACACGTGATTTTTTTTCAATTTAAAAATAAATTACGATGAATTAACTAAACTGAAATATGTAATTACGGACATAATATTTTTGTTTTATTTGATTTGGATTTATCTAAAATCACCTTAAATCAAACTACTAAAGTAACTCTTAAGCTAAATTATTTTTATAAAAAAAAAAAAATATGGAACAAAAAAAAATAGCATGCAGAAATATTTTTTACAATATTTTCATACTATCCCAATTTATCATATATATATAATCGAGCCTTAAATATAAAAAAAAATGTGTTCGGTAATCTTACCATTAGTAATTTCTTATAAATGGTCTGGAAAGGGCAATACGCGTGGGAAAAATGATTATTACTGGTGTTAGTAATATGTTAACAATTTTAATATTTTATAGCGATCTTTATATGGTGTTGATGATATTTCAATAAAATATAATGTAACATGGTTAATATAAATACCTATTATCTTAATGAGATAAATAATTTGTTGCCGGCTGTATTGACAAGTCTATACTACTTAAATTATATGAAGTGTCTGCTTGTTTGAACACCCTAATTTCAGGATATACCTGTATGAGTTGAAATATTTTTCTTTCCAATATTTAATGAATTCAATAAAAAAAAATGCGTAAATTTACGTATTCGATATAACTCATGTTTTGCCCAACACTGATTTTTATGATTTAAATATTTAAAAGCTTTCTTCTATAAAGGTTAAGATGTTTTCTTAAAATTGTCATAGATATATATTTAATTAAAAAATTAAACCGGTACGTGTCGAAAGATTTTTTTGACGTGGGTAGCCCATTTGGAGTGAAGCTGCGCTGCGAAACAAACGACCACACTTAGTCTAGAATCTTAAAAAATATGTAATTTGCCAATTGTTCAAACGTTAAATATTCCTTTGGAAACATGCATAATCTCTCATGACATTAGTCGTAAACGAACATATTATTATGATGAAAGGCATTGGGTCCTTCCATACTATCATTCGTGAATTACCAAGATTTGCATCTGAATTTTATTGCAATTCATATATGTACATACCTATCGAAACAGGTGTACCAATCGAAATAGGATTAAGAATACTTATCTTATAATTACTCTAGTTAGTCGTTTTTTCACATAAAATAAATATCAAACAAAATGTCAGAATTATATGTGCATTAAAAAAGTGATTAATTCAAAATTAAGCTATTAAATGTAAATATCTAGTATATCCGCACCATATTTCTTAGAGACATAAATGTTAAACTGGTCTTACATGATACTAAGAATAAAGATGGAGTAATATTATACATCATGTTCTAATAAAAAAAAAGTGCAATAAATATTCAAATTCCTACTAAAAAACATCCGTAATACGAAAATGAGACATAAAAAGAATAACCATTAATATTCGAAACAGCGGATGAACCACTAACCCAACCACGAACAAACTTAAAAACTATATTCAAGGACGCAAGCGGAGTAGGGAACGCGTTGTATAGCCGATACTAAATAAAATATCAGTCGCTAACGCGTCGAAGATAGAAGTGCACGTGTCGCGAAAATACATTAAACGAACATCGATAATTTAAACACTTAATGCTATAGTTAAAACTTCAAACAAGTGATATTTCCAGTGCCGTTAACACATTAAAAGTCATATTTAACCCAATTTTATGTAATCGTTATTAAAGGTTAAGCTCAGTGAAGGTACGAGTTCACCCTTATTGTTAGGAATTCTTGTTTATATTGAACTTAGTTGAACTACTTAAGTTATTATAAATTTATGCTAAATTATAATTGATGTCCATTTAATGTTGATCAAATTAGCGTAAATAAAACAGACGCATCATTTTTGATGCTTAAATTTATACAATGCTTTTAAAATTAGATCAATTATAATATTTATGAATGAAATATTTATGACGAGTTGATTATTTATAATTTATCACTGCATTAATGTGATCTATTTATGTATATTTTACTATTTCATACTATAATTAATACCAGGTGTTAATTAATATAGAATATATGAATACACAAATTATTATAGGTTATGTGTGATTATTTGTAACAGTAAACAAGAGCGGATCGTTTGTTTTTCATTTTAAAATTAATGAATGTTTAACCAGTTTGATGTATGTTTTGAATAAAGAGTTGTTTGAATTTTTAGTTGCCAGAACTTTCCAGGTCATAAGTTCGTATTGCAGATAACGGAGTGATGAAAATTTGACTGTTACTACCTAATCAAGTGCGCATAGTGTCGACATGGAACGTAAAGTTTTCTTATTTTGGTGCGCAACATTGATATGCTGTTTCGTTGCTAGTGCGAAGGTAAGAAAATTGATTTTTTATTTTGAACTATAAATTTTCAAAACGTCCCGGGTAAATTGCATTTGAAAGTATGTTTTGGATTATTCTGGGAGCTGACGAGGAAATTTTTATGAGGTACCTAGGCAGATGGAACACGCAATTTCGGGAATGTCAATCATACTAAGATCATTCGCTTTTGATTTTGTATTCGCTTTTGTTGCTTCACTATAATGTTGCGCACGCTCCATCATCCATTAAAAGCATGACTGTATCATACGTCCAAACTGTCCGCTAACCGCTAACTGAATTTTTCACAACGTGAGAGTTACACTGAAACGTGGCCTACAACGGTAGGTTTGATAATTTAAGTTTTTCTTTTTAATACTTTATGATGAAAATATGCAATCAAATGAAACCATTTATTTCAACATCACTGTTTCGGAAAAAAAACCCCGAATAAACGCAGTGGGAATATTTTTTACATTATATCGTAACCACTTGCTATGATATTGAATTTTTGACTTGATCGCTATCAAAACTGAATGAAAAAGAAATTGAGTATTTTAATACGAATTTATTACATTTAAAATATTTAAGAACTAACTTTTCGTCATATTATACAACTATAAAGGCTAAAAGTCAATATTCGTTTGCAACTGTTTCGGTTTGTTTTCATAAATAATTAAGATGGAAGCCCTTATGACGTATGTTGCAAGCACTTATTACAAACGAGACACGTATCAACCGTTAACGCTCATTGAACATAATTACCATAAGATTGATTGCACTAACACTTATTATGTACTGTTAGTATATAAATTAAGATCGTAGTGTTATGTTGCGTACTTCGTATCTTTAGGGTTGTCGTTTAATTGAAGAATACGAGAATAATATGTTTATATATATCTGTAATTACATTTATCGTACATATTATTTTTGTTGTATGTCTGACTTCATCTCATCTGAATAAATCTTCCTTACGGTATATTGACACGACCCACAGCAAGTTCAAAGTAGTTGAACCACCTGGGAGAAGTTTCGTTTAATTCGCTGTTTTTAAAAAAAAACTGTATCTGTAACTACAATTCGTAAACGTTATCTTGGAAAAATATGTGCTTAACTAAGTTGAAATTGTACATAAAAATCCGATCAGTATAAATAAAGTAAATATTTAGGAATTGACTTTTCTTTACTTGGCCAATCAAAGCCCACAAATATCCCACTGAGGAGCTTATTTCACTTCGCAGCATACCTTGGTGGCAGATAAACATTTAAAATAATTTAACTTGATAAATTATGATGTTTGCTCCAAAATAACTTACTAGAGAAATTTACCAGAATAAAGTAAAACTCATACTTTGTGCTTGTGACCCTTGACTTGTTTTTTAACAGATATTAAAAATATTGTTGTTTGCGTAGATTATCTAGATTATTTATTGATGATTAGATAAATTTTTCACTCATTAGTTTTTACACAAAAGTAGTTACTTTGATAAAACCTATGAAAAAAAGTCTAGAAAATAATTGTAAAAATACGCTGTAGTTGCTTAAAGCACACTTCGTATTACCGTATCGTCTCACACGTTGCTTGTTTCATATTATTAATTCAATATTGTGAATGGCGAAACATAAATTGCCTCTTGTGAATATTAGTAACCTATCTATCTAGTCAGCTAATTTTATTAGCTAGCAAAATTGTTTTTATATTATTAAATTTCATATTAGCTAAATATATTACTTCAAAATCTTGTTAATATGACATTTTGAAGTGACAGTACTAAAGACAAGCAAATGTTATTCGTTGATGGCGAACGGCAGTCATCATACTACTTCAGACTAGTGGATGGTAGGGTTTCCACCAATCATCAAATATTCTACCACTAAATAGTAATACCTGTCTGAAAAACCTAGTAAAAATAAACATTTTATACATTTGAATCATTACACAATAATCATCTGTACTGTGTTAGGTTAATTTTAGTAGTTTTACTTGGTGGTAGGTGCCAGCCCGCCTGGGTACCACCCACTCGTCAGATATTCTACCACCAAACAGCAGTACCCAGTATTGATGTGTTCCAGTTTGAAGGGTGAGTGAGCCAGTGTAACTACAGGCACAAGAGACGTAACATCTTAGTTCCCAAGGTTGGTGGCGCATTGGTGATGTAAGGAATGGTTAATATTTCTTACAACGCCTTTGTCTATGGGCGGTGGTGACCACATACCACCAGATGACCCATTTGCTCGTCCGCCTACCGATACCATACTCAACAATTACATATATGATCATATCAGAACCATGTAATTTCAGTGTCTTTTTAAGTGATGCATACATAATATTATTAATAAAATTATATCGCTCTAAGCTAAAAATAAAAGGTGTTATTTTTTAAATTTGAATAACAAAAGTTTCAGATATCAGGATCAAATTATTGCACACCTAAATCGCGAAAGGGTAGTGTGCGTTTCAAATGTTTCATAGTTCTTAGCTTTCGCTGATTAGGAATCTTCTTTAATACTTCTAATTTAATTTGAAATCCATTAAAATATTTGTTTTAATAGGACTATGACTGTTCGAAATGTAATTAATTAAATTAAGGTAAATTATTAAATAACGTTCTCGCCACTATTGAGTTGATTCATTATTAAATTAAAAATAAAGTCTAATAATGGCCTTGTTTGAAAACAGGATATATTTTGAAAAAAAAATCTAAAAATAATTGACTTAAATTATTAGTATTAACAGCCTCATAAATATAATCAAATAAATATATTTTTTTCGATTTTATTTTGGTGATATATGTAGTTAACACAACTATAACCTGTGCTATAATTTATGACGCAGTACTTATACGTTGAATCATAATATAAACATTATATTTTTCGATATTCCTTATAATATGTTCTATCTTTCACTCTATAAAATAACTCAATTTCATATCGGAATATTTCTAGAGTGTTAATTTATATTAATAAAATTAACTTACTATAGTTTTTGCCTGTTCAATATTTTATCTTCTTTTTTACAATATCAAACTAATGATGACGGACGGAATCAGTAACTATTCTTTTACTACAACAAGATTTATTAGTAAGACAACTTATACATACAATTTGGTTGATATTTGTCACTGAGGTTACGTGTTATTGACCTCTGATAAAGAGATGGAACAATAAACAAGTATTATTTACATTAACCAAGATGTTATCTTGCAACCTCGTTTATATTAGACTAAATACACCGACGTTGCTTTTTATAGCCTTCTAATAAATAATAACACAAAAAAATGATGTAACATTGATTTTGTATTAATCTAAATTAATATTTAGAATTTGGAGTATTTGAAAAACGGTCTTACACGAAATACTTACTGTATTTATTGTAAAATATTATTTAAATTATAAAGCGCAAATTTCTTTTCTATTAAAATCGTTATCGTTAGTCAATAGTTATTATTAAAAAAAAGACTAAACATAAACAATATACCCCTGTCTTACATTTCAAAATTTATTATATTCGGTGGAATCGATTGGAATCGAGAATCGAAACGTTTTTTATTGCATTACGAAAATTATTATTACGAGAATGATTTATAATATAACTATTCAATTTAACGGTAAACTGAGAGTCGCGATAAAAAGTCATCTTCATAGTAATAGAATAATAATGGAACAGTATTTGGAATATTCAACTTTAATTTATATTTTTATGCAAATAAAATAAATCATTTATTGAAGTCAATAACTAATTCATAATCAATAATAATACATAAGATACAATGAATCGCAAATATAACCTTCTATTGTATACAAAATATATATATTATAATCTATCAATCATCAAATATTGAAAAAAATATACACAAGTAACAATCATATACAGCAAAATAACAAAAACATTAAAGAACTCAAATCATAAGCAACCGACTATTCAATTCTATCTTAAGTCAACTAAATATGGCTGCCTCGCCGCCCGTCTGTCATATCTTTTCTTCTTCCACGTCGTCTGTCCGGTGACGTCACTTCCCCGGCGACGTCACTCAAACTTCGTTCAACAACACGGCCTCTCCTGACATGAGAACGTCCTCGTTCTCTTTTGTTGAATGAGTCTGTACTTCTCTGCTAGGCCCCGCTCCTGACGAGGTACTAGGTTGAACATCTTCAGTTCCAGCAACTTGGTCTCGAATGGCCTCATCATCTGATGAGTCTACACCTACCAAAAAAAAACATTAAACATCTTAGAAGATAAATTACGCTATGAAGCTATTAACAAGTGAGATAGAGGCACAACGTGAAGCGTATCTCACAGTTTGTGACATAAGGGAGGAAGCACGACGTGAGGCTATCCCAAATGTACGAGATAGAGGCACGACGTGAAGCATATCTCACAAACTAAACATAAGGGAGGAAGCACGACGTGAGGCTATCCCAAATGTACGAGATAGAGGCACGACGTGAAGCATATCTCAAAAACCAAACATAAGGGAGGAAGCACGACGTGAGGCTATCCCAAATGTACGAGATAGAGGCACGACGTGAAGCATATCTCAAAAACCAAACATAAGGGAGGAAGCACGACGTGAGGCTATCCCAAATGTACGAGATAGAGGCACGACGTGAAGCATATCTCAAAAACCAAACATAAGGGAGGAAGCACGACGTGAGGCTATCCCAAATGTACGAGATAGAGGCACGACGTGAAGCATATCTCACAAACTAAACATAAGGGAGGAAGCACGACGTGAGGCTATCCCAAATGTACGAGATAGAGGCACGACGTGAAGCATATCTCAAAAACCAAACATAAGGGAGGAAGCACGACGTGAGGCTATCCCAAATGTACGAGATAGAGGCACGACGTGAAGCATATCTCAGGTACATAAGACAGAGGCACAACGTGAAGCATGTCTTTTACTTACTCTCAAATTATGCAGCACAGGCTTCAGCAGTTCTCTCGCCTCGTCAAGGTACCATGGACCCACAGATCTCTGTATGCTCGGCTGGTCCTGACATAACTTATTGTACAGCCTAAGTACATACTTCTTGTTGATTGAAAGAACGCTTTCATAAAGTTATGGTAAATCGGACATCAGTTTCAATTTTCAACACTTTCATTTAGTAAACCTGTCTTTAATCATGTTACTCAAAATATCATAGAACAGGACCTTACCAGATTCAACGGGGTGACGGAATTTGTTAAAAAATATCCACTGATCAACAATCAGAGGAGGTAAAAGTCGCTCGCTAAAATCAACGCACATATGATGCGTGCCGTATTTTTTCGTGGCTAAATGGATTATCTTGCAATCTTTATGTTGAGTAAGTCGCTGACACTTACCTCTACCTAAGAAAGGAGATTCTTTCGATTATTTACTGATTGACATAATACCTTTTTTATCTGTTGTAGTTGCCGTTCACGTTATAAAATATCCTGACAACTTACGAATAACTTCGTGTAAATGTTGTAAATTCTCATCAATAACTTTGGTTTTTAAGGGTATATGTCTATAAGACTCAATCGTAAACACATCAGTCACCTCATTGGAAACATGTTTTAAATATTGACGATCACACGTACAAACGTATGTAACTCCTTCACGGTTAAGTACATCAGTGCCTATAACCACAGGACTGTTCATAAGTTCTGATGAAACTACGAATAATTCTACCTCTAAAATAATTTCATCTAACTCAATCGGTAAAGTGACATATTGAGTGGTTTCTATTTCTTGTCCTCCTATACCTCTTAAAACAAGAAAACATGGTTTCCGAACACAATCAAAATATTTCAGTAAAGACAAGGAAATTAAAGAAATAGTAGAACCGCTGTCAATTAAAATGTGTACTGGTACACCACATATAACTGCTACTACCACATCATTATCGCGTGTATCTTTTTTTTCCTTACAGAAGTTAACATTATCCCTATTTCGTGTTTCTGACTTCAATTTAGCAAAACAAGTATCAACGCGATGACCAGACTTTTTGCAAAAAGAACAGGGCTCGGTTATCGTAACAGATTTTGAATTAGAACTATTCACATTAAACGAAGAACCATCAAACAAAAGAAGAAACATCTACCATCAACAAATTGACGTTTTCTATTATTAGTGTTACCACTATTAATTTTAACAAAATCATTTCTATTATGCGACACGGAAGCTCCCACATCGCGTTTAGAGAAATCGGGTTTCACATATATAGAAAAGAATTCTACCAAATCATTAGGCATCAATTTCGCGTTAGTCGCGGCAGCGCGTATCTGTGGATCTGTGACACCACGAATAATTATTGCAGACATTAATTCATCACTTAATCCCCGAACGATTCGGAGACGAAGTAACGAACGACGTGCATAATCCGCATAGGTGGGATAATTATTTGAATCCGTATTCATGACATCAAATAAAATATTTGCAGCGTCGGGTTTTTTTTTAACATAATGGCTTAAATTCTCTCTTAAAATTACTCCAACTACGATCTGTTGTAACCCACTCATTAAGCCATAATCTAGCATCACCTTTAAGACAATTCCCTATACGAGGGAGGCATTCATTATCACTCCATTTGTTAATAGCTATCGCGCGATCTACCTCAGCGCACCAAACATCAATGTCATGAACACTGGGATCAAAGTTAGAAATATAAAATGAATGATTTACCAAAGTATTTATAGAACGAAATGCATCTACAATTCGCTCAGTGGTGGTTATTTCTGCATCAGTGATACCACTCACAGATTGAGTCCTCGAGGAAGACCCAGCGCCTGCCCCTTCCACATTCTTTGTCACCTGCGGCGTCCGTGTGCCAAGGTCCAATGGTACGCGTGTAGTCGCGGCTTCCGACGTTGGCGATTGTTGCACTTTATTACCTTCTAATTTATTTAGACGTTCAAGAATAAAATCCATTTGACGTCTAACATTACTAGAGGACTTGTCACGATGCCGGCCATGTCGACTTCGTCCTCTTTCTCGGCTACGTCTTTCACGCTTTTGGTCAGACATTATTAACAAAATACTAACAACGTTAGTATAACCATATAGCATAAAATCTGAAATCAAAAAATCAAAGTAATCATCACGCCTTTAAAGAGAAAAAAATTAAAAACGTTAAATTCAAAAAAATATATGGACGCTCATATTCATGCGTGAGAAATATATGAAAATGTCAGAAGGCGAGTCGGATAGGGCATAAACCCAATCCCACTTCTGATATAATCTATCAATCATCAAATATTGAAAAAAATATACACAAGTAACAATCATATACAGCAAAATAACAAAAACATTAAAGAACTCAAATCATAAGCAACCGACTATTCAATTCTATCTTAAGTCAACTAAATATGGCTGCCTCGCCGCCCGTCTGTCATATCTTTTCTTCTTCCACGTCGTCTGTCCGGTGACGTCACTTCCCCGGCGACGTCACTCAAACTTCGTTCAACAACAATATATATATTATCTGTTAGGTGTATCGGCGGCTTTACAAATAACAAAATAATTGTATAATTCTTAAAAAAAAACTTTACAATCGCCTGCGTCGAAATGATGGCCAAGCCTAGCAATAAAAATGTCTAGTAATTATTATCATCAACTAAAATAATATAATTTTGATTTGTTTGTATGAGAATAAACCTCCTCACTCACTATATCCTACAACGGTGCTTTGAATTGCTTCCGCTATATATTATTAACACAAGAAAACCAGTGTAATTACAGACACAAGGTTCATAATATGGGATCATATTATGAACCTTGGGGCAATACATAAAACGTCCAATTGTTTGTTTGTAGGATGTAATATTTGGAACCAATGATATAATTATAAAAAAAAATACTGGTAGAAAGCTACGTGAGTGCCGTAGGGTGTCAATTATATTTAGATCATGACATTTTCTTTTTGAATAATATGCACCCTGGCGCAGCCAGGGCTGGTTGCTAGTGCAATTTATTACCATTAAAGTCGCCACTAAGTGATATATTTCTACTTCCTGTTAAAAATAACGTGATAAATCTTAAAATGAAAGGTAGCAAAATGAAAGGTTATTTTAACGACACGGAAGAATGAGAGACGATATTTGGTTACAACAAAGAGGTTACGGTATCTAATTGTTCGTAAATCTATGATGATATTTGAAATGTATGTCACAGACTTCCGCGATGTCTATTCGGAAGTTTATCAATGCATTGTCGTATATACATGTAATACAATTGTACCAAGACTTGTGTCTTACCATGAAATATCTTGATATACTTATAAATCAGCCCTTTCCGTCCACTGCTAGACGAAAGCCTCCGAAAGATCTTGGACAGCCCGGGTTCATTTCGTACCTGACATATTTTTTAAATCGTCCGTCATCGTCGCCACAGGGTGTACACTAAGTTTGTTTAAGCGTGGTCTCCATTCAACACGTGTCGGCTCTATCGGCAATCAAGTAATAAAATCAATCTTTGTTACACTTAAACAAAGACAAATTCGAATAGGTTTTTAAAAACTATGTTAGACCATCATGTTTTTTCTAGGACAATTATTTAACCTGATTTTCCCCAGGCTCTTTTTTAAACAAGTATGTACGTGAGATTCCGCAAATATCCTACAGCTAGACAAAAGGCGAGGCTAAGTACGATTCGGAGTTTATTGTACTAAGCGGACTATCACATTAGCGGTAGATATTACACCATGTTTATATTTTCACATGCAACATGCGATTGCTTTAAAAACGCGTTTAAGTACTTTAAATGAGTGAAATTAATTATTGTAGATAAGAATGTCCTTGAAATAATTAATTAATTAATTGATAGCGTATAATATGGGATGATGAAACTGAAAGGACCCACCCCCTATATAGCCAAATCTGTTCATGCTTTTTGAATTCGTGGTGGAATAGACTCACCTGTTATAAACATAAATATTACTTTTTTCGGGCAGTGGTGTAAAAATACTACATATGTATTTGAACTTGTGGTCCGTGTAGTGCAGACCGTGAAGAATAACGTGTTCTATCCACCGACACATAATACTAAAATAAAAATAAACAAAATCAAAATATTCTTTATTCAAGTAGGCTCAAAATAGTCTGTTACGAGATTAAATGTATAGAACATAATTACAGTCATTAAAATATTGATGTAAGGAACACGTATTATTCGAAACGTTCGTATATAACACAATTATCATATTATGGACAGTTGTCGAGTAATTTTGATATTATACTATTTGAAATGATTTGAATTGTTGTTCGCACGATTTAATGTAAGGCTATTTTTACACTAGTATAAAAATATTCAATGTACGTTTAAAGATTGTTTAATATGAGAGTACTTACTGTTTTATTGTATTGAGTTGATATGAGAGTACTTACTGTTTTATTGTATTGAGTTGTTAATCTCAACAATAATTAATTGAAATTTATAAACCAAGTAGTAACCACGTAGTTTTATTCAACCTTATTCTAAAACTATAGTAGGTAAATGTTATATTTCAATTAAAAAAAAAAAAAAACAATAATAACATTTTTTTAATTGGCAATTGATCAGCTTTACTCAAAGCATGGTTTTTCAGTAAAGCGATTACGCAATTGTCTTCTTATAAGAGACGACATCAGATCAAATGGCGCCTCAATCATTTAAAATTGAATGCAAACATTACAAATGATATCAGAGTCGCCACGTCTAGCAATTGGATACAGTATAAATGGAAAAGGCCTCGATGATGTAAATGTTTATGTGATTTCAAAAATAAATAAATGTGCATTTTTTATGGCATTTATCTACGCTGGTTGAATGCAATTATCCAGTAATGCCACCAAAAATAGAGATAATATATAGTATGTATAGGTAATTTGTAAATAGAAATATTGATTTCTGTGCGACCCGTTCTTTAGCCTTTCTATCGAACAACAATTGGGACACATGCGTATCGCAATTAAATTTATTATAATAATAATTATTGTTGTGTTCGAGTGCTCTTTGTTTTCATTTACGATTAAAATAATATTTGACATTACACGATGTGATTCATTTTATTTTTTTATATAATCATGACCATGAAGACCAATGAAATCTAACCTAATTATTGGATTGCGTGATTAGTACTCGACTACGGAATAGAAAATTATGCTAATGTTTACACTTAACAGTTTAAATTTTCTTAAAAGTTTATTTGTTAACATGACATCTTATGTTTCTTTTTTAAATAGTCTTTTGAAATAATTATATTGCTTCACTTAGGTTCAATTAAAATAGTTTGTTGATACGTTCTTTCATATAATAAAACTAGTTGATTTGTCTGCAGTTTCATTTGCATAACATTCTTTGGAATGATTAATCATCGTGAACTTTATGGACACTGATAAAAAATATAATTCCGATAATACCTGTTCAGCATCACATGGAAACCATTAGATAGATTATAATTATCTCGATCTTTTACAGGTCTAAGGTATACAGACCATTGCGTATGCATAGCGATGCCAGCCTCTGGTTGGATCATGACTTGTACCGTACCGTATCCGAATTTAGCACAATTTTTACTTTTGTTGTGGAGGATTATTTGAAAATGTATAATGCAATATATTTAATCTCTGTATACAAAGATTTAGCGAACAAAGTAGCGGGACTGCTCTTTTACAATAACTTTAACGTTAGTTACGTAACATGGTCAAACTTACATAATAACAAACCTATTGTGTTTTGAAGTCCGTGGCTTGAATAGGTACAATTTAGTCATTGACATTAATCTTAATAAGTTTGGTTTAGGATTAACTTTCTTGTCCATGATATATAATATTTACAAAATAGTCGGTATACAAATAAGCATGCAATTTGAGTGTGTAGTAAATACGTAATAATAAAGTGGATTTTTTTGTAAATGTTTATGTAAGAAAAATATATTTGTTCTTGATAAACATTTATCTACATAATATTTGATATTCCTCACCTTATTTTGGAAGCTTTTTATTTTACAACACAACAAATCAACCGAAATAAATCACCATAATTTCACAAAACCGAAAAAAAATTCATAATAGTTTTACTATAATTAAATATTATACGATAGCCATTATCACGAAGCTGTGTCTGTATTTAATTATTTTTAAAAAGAACATTCCTTGTGTTATAATTTATTGTTTGAATTAAAAAATCGTAAAATATAGACAAATAAAAGACAGATTCAAGTGTGTAATAATTTTTTTACACATGTATTGTTAATGAGTTTTGTTAGGATGTAAAGAAATTAATCATGTGATCATAGGGATGTCACAATGACAGCTCACGGATGATAGGTATTTTGACATTACATTTCATAATAATATTATAATCTGTCATTATTTTCACTATTATAACGGTCGGCGGACGTAAATGCCAATTTAAATGACAATTTGACACAATAATTGCTAGTGAGTGTGAATGTTGAAAAACTTGGTGTAATTTTTTTGTCGGATTGATTACTAATTAAAATAGTAATTGCTTTTTGATCTATAGTGGTTAGGCTAGATTGTTCATTATAAGGTCTCGAATTATAAAATCTCCAGGGAGTGTGCCTGATTTTGAATGTCAGAAAACATTTGCATTCCATGGATTCTATGGATTTACTGTGCTGGTTTGTCCATCGGGAGACACTGCGAGCAGTTACCGGAAATTGCGAAAAACGTGTAGGTTTGAAGACCGATCATGGCAATATGAGTCATTGATAGGATATCATTATTCATCAAGGGGCACCTTGCAACCTACCAATAGGTGCTTATAAAATGCAATAATTGGTTTTAAATAGAAGCACAATGGTAGCAAGATTTTTAAGAGGATATCCTCCATCCTATTTCTGAATTTATCTTTTCGACTTTTCTTCTTGAAATGATTTTAGTATATTCCATTATTTTCCTTAAAATATTCATTATGTAAAACAGAATGACTTTGTTTCTTAAAAATAATACAATGTTAACTCATTATCATTTTCTTCGTAATAATATATTGTGGTTTATAGTTTCTCAGAATACTGTTATATATGTAATTAGGTGATTGAATAGTGAGGAAGACCATTTTTTCAAAATTACTCCTAAACCAGATGATATTTTTTGATCCATTATAATATTGTGCGACGCCATTAAAAAAATATTACCAGTGGCTAAGGCGAAAAAAATTGTTGGTTAATATACGAAATGAATTGATTCATTATATGGTTCGTCTTTATAAATATGGGCTGCTTTACGAACCTTTAACAGATGGTAATTATAATGTTTTTTAGGTGTACGAACATGCAATATTTATAAATTTGAACTTATCTGAATGGCTGAAGTGGCTGCTGATAATATCATATTAGGCTTATATATACATATTAAAAATAAACTTTACGTATTTTAATT
Source organism: Vanessa tameamea (assembly GCF_037043105.1). NCBI lineage: Eukaryota > Metazoa > Arthropoda > Insecta > Lepidoptera > Nymphalidae > Vanessa > Vanessa tameamea. The sequence continues at coordinate 6,651,880 of NC_087319.1, read as the reverse complement.
TGCCTTCAAATACATTTTATTCAGAAAATATTATACGATGAGCATTGGGTATAGGTATAGCCTTTTGGTATAATAATGTTATTCGATTCAACAAATTAAAAACGGCAAAATCGATACAAATATAAAATTATAATTATATTCTACATAAATGTATTAAATTTTAATAAATGATAAATATAGAAAGCTTGCAAAATATAACAGTTTCATTAAATATGAGCTGCCTAATATAAAGTAAAGAATATTTCCAAAAATTATGTTCACACATGATTTTGAGAGTATTTCTCAAAAATCACGAAATTGTTTTAGTGAATTTTAAATTTATTTTGAAGTTATATGAGTCAAAATCATGAGGCGAACTATTATGAAATAAATGCACATATTGTAAATTATGAAATAAATTGCGTTTCACGGTTGCTCTAAGGCGCTAAATCGACGAATTGGAATGAGATTCGCCACAGTATTAGTGAACGCTTTGGAAGTTTCGATATCAATTAAATACACCTATCTTATGCCGGATTTAAACTGTAACACTTTTGTTGTAAATAAGCGTAGAAACATCGAGTAAATCAGGTTTGTTTATATCATTTTATTTTACTACCAGTAAGTAGCAACTACTTACTTTCGTATCAGTTCTTCTCAGTTGATCATCATTTCGAGTTGGCGGTAGCTTTACATTAAAATACAGGATAATTTTAATCAAAGCTGTCATCGGTTCGGAATAAACTCAGCAGTTACTATGTTCGACCATTTAGTTACAAGGTTGTCAATCAGATATATATATGGCTTGAAATCAATAAATGCAAACTCTATGTTTTTTATCTTCTATACCTACTTATAAAATAACATGTCCTGACTGACTGATTCATCATCGCCCTGCGTAAAGTATTAAAGTAAGTTATTCATCTACATAATGACTTATCTATATATGTTTTTATACCAAAAGACTTAATTTTTTTAATTGGCAAAGTTAACAATTATGAACGTTTAAAATGATGTAAATGTGCTTTTAGTGAATGGATCGGCAGATTCGTGATTTTTTTCTTATCTTAAGCCATTCTTACAATGACTACAAATTGTTATTGAATCATCACTCTGATTTAGTTTTATGATTTCCAAAAATTCAATTTCACGGTGTTCATTTAAATGAAACGAAGAATAGTTTTAATTAAACAGGAAATCTTTTTTTGTATAAATTATATTTATATATAATATCATAACAATGACTATTATAATATCAACATCGTGATCTATCGTATATATTGATCAATTTTGAATATCAATTACTTTTTTTTTATTTACAAGATTCTGCTATACTATTTGATAGTCCGCGTAATCAATACTTGATGACCGATAGAGGCAGCAGTCGACCTACCTTCAGCTTTGCTTATAGAGTATAAGATTATTTTTTATTAATTATGTTTCAAAAATTGCTATGTCAAATTTAATAGTTTGTTAAGTAGATATCATTCTCTATTATCGTAAGGATTTTTTATATACATAACATTTATAATTATTATTATTTGCTGCATGTTAGGCAGCTCATATTAAATATGTGCATGGGGGAATATATTTGTAATGGTAGTCTAGGCTGATAATACATACATATATGCATATACTTTTCACTCAGCACAGACTTAATTCAGTTTACAATACTAATAGAAATAGCAAAAAGAATTACTTAAACTCTATAAAGTAGACATAAGCTGTCGTGTCTTTGTTTTAATTTGTTTTTTTTTTTTCGTGGAATAAGTATAATTCAATAACGTTATTTTCACTATCATTTTTTTTGGATAAAAATTCGTTAGTCCTGACTCCTGACTGACTATTATATTCACAGAAACAACATGAAATAAACATATGAACTAAAACATGAACTAAATTTTTTGGATATTTCAACTGTTAGGCAAATTGCAGTGGTAAATTGTACTAATTTTATCCGTACGAAGTCGGGACGCTCAGCTAGTATTATACTTACGATTGTTTTTACATTTGTGTATATACGTTAATCATGAAATTTAATGAAGTATTAGGTAAATAAGAACGTGTTCCTTTTCTAAAAAAAACAAATCAATACATCAGTGACTGACCTTTTAAAACGTTTTATTCGTAGACATTACGCGGATTTTCGTTAGAGATTCATCTCAACGCGGTCACGATGTGGATGTGTTTGTATCCCTTTATTGTATAGAATTTAAATTTATCATTAAGTTACAATAAACGAACCCATACAAATATTTTTTTACTGTTTCTTTTATAAATAGCGTTATTTTTTGTTTTATTTTTTTTATTTATAGTATCCGGACCTTTATACTAGAATCTAATTCCAATGCCCTGGTCTAATAGGCAGGTACTTTAAAGTGGATGATACATGAAATTTTTTCATTCACCGCCAAACATACCAATTATAATTATACAAATTAGGTACTTACAAGAAATATTCAATTAAGATGTACGCGTGATATACAATATATAAATAACAAATATATTAATACCCATTTTATTTATTTTGAATTTTGATAAATATATAAACTTCATAATTATAATTATGTTGATACAATATGTTTTCATTTAAGTGCCTTTTCATTGAACGTGCCAAGACCGAAATAGAAAATACATCAAAAACTCATAAATAATTACTATTTCTTAATACAAATATTTTATTCAATAGTTAATTTGTGTTGCAAAATGCGTTTGCATACAACAACGCCAAATGACGTTGACGTCGTTAACTTGCCAATATTAACATATATAAAAATAACGACCACTTCTTTTGTATTTCATTCTAAATTGATTGATTTTAGTATATAACAATAATATTTGATCGTATTTATTTGGTTATTACATTACATTAGCAGCCTGTAAATTTCCCACTGCTGGGCTAAGGCCTCCTCTCTCTTTGAGGAGAAGGTTTGGAGCATATTCCACCACGCTGCTCCAATGCGGGTTGGTGGAATACACATGTGGCATAATTTCGTTGAAATTAGACACATGCAGATTTCCTCACGATGTTTTCCTTCACCGCCGAGCACGAGATGAATTATAAACACAAATTAAGCACATGAAAATTCAGTGGTGCCTGCCTGGGTTTGAACCCCATTTGGTTATTAGATCAATCAAATTAATAAAAGATAGGAAGGTACGATTGTTTTTAATTTTGAAATATCCAATTGTCAATTGTAGTATTTTTCTCACTTTTGAAGTTTGTCTTGTCCAAAGAGAACACACTCTTTGTAGTATTTTCATCATACATCGCTTTCTTTAGGCACACTTTACGATGAGTATTTATTAATAACAATTTTGAGGTATTTCACATTGTTAACTTTATCTCATTGATTTACCTAAACCTATTATCTAACATATAAAAGAAGGGACATTATGAGATGAAAATTACGTAATTAGTACCTCTGTTTTTGCGATCGATTGTGAAGATTCTTACAATCGATCTTTTCAATTATTGTGTGATAAATTAACAATACATCGTAATATGTTCGCAGGTAACTTGTTGTTAAAGATAAGTGCAGTGCAATTTGCATTGTGACTTTTTTCTTTAGTAAAAGTACTAGCAAGAAGAAGCCCGTCCCGACTTTTTAGGTATAAATTTCGTACAAACTTATAACTCCCGTTTCCCTCCCTTAAACTTTAGTTTAAATGTTAAAAATTATTTTTAGTCGATGGTACGTTATAAAATAAATCTATGTGCCACATTTCAACTTTTTTAGACTCATTAGTTTTGATTGAGTGTTTAAAGTTAGATGACTAACGATTTTATAAATATAGATTATGTTCTTAAAATAAAAATAAAAAAGCTACTTCCTGCACACGCCAGAGGTATCGAGTTAAAATATTAGCATCCCGTAAATATACTACTACTATTTTATTTAAAAAATACAAATACATTTTTAAAAAGTCCAATGTGAAATTTTGCCTTTATTTATTTAATTATTAAAAACAATAGAAATTTAAACTTGTAGAGAAAGATTTTACCGTAAAGATCAACGTGAAATATTCAAATAATACTCATATTAAAACGTTTCTATTTATAACCTCGCTTTTGAAACTATTTGGACGCGAATCTTTTAAGTGACCTCACTGGGTAAAAAAAGCGGTTAGATGTAAATTGTTTCCAATACGCGAGTGAGAGTGTTTAGCAGTGGGTCAAGTTTTGACCCTTGTTTATGATTGACCTAGTGTTTTTACAACTATGCTATGTTTAAAAAGGTATTTTAATAGTAACAATTTCTTTAAAAACAGTTTTTTATGTCCCATACTGGGTAAAGCTCCTCGTGATGTGAGGTTTACGGTTTATCCGACAACGCCGCTTCGGGTTTGGTGGATAAATATCTAGTATCTTCTATATGATACATGGTGTTTTCCATAAGATGTTCTTGAATTATAAACAAAAATTAAGTCAGTTCATTTTTGTCCGGGACTGAAGTTTGAACCCGCAATAAGTGTTCACTTAAATCAAGATTCACGTGTTCTAGCCAAACGAACCTTGTAACAATTTCTTAAAACTGGATATAACTTTAATAAAAGAGAAATATTAATAATATAAATAATATTAATATTATTAACTTTCAATATCCAATTGACTTTACTATGAGGCACTATTTAATTGTCGCTAATATTCGTTTCCTCTCGAAACGAAAATTTGAATTTGTAGTTGCAATTGATAAAATTTTGTGTTTATTATTTTTCAAAACTTATATATATCCTTCCTCCTTTTTGTTCATTCATATAAATGTAAATATCTTCACGAATATCTTCACCGCAAACTACTATAGTATAACATTTACGTCTTTTGGGCTTTTATAAGGATGTCAGAAAAAATGTTAATAATAATACGTATTATTCATGCAAAAAAATACGATATTTATGTCAGCAGAAACCAGTTTCAAGGAGGTAATAACTTGCACACGGTTTTTGAAGAGTGTTAGTTTAATAAATTCCTTATATAACTTTGTTATACTAAATCAAATACTAACATATTTAGAGATGAGCTCACTTTTGTTATAAGCCTACTGAATGTATATATTTGACGACACATTTTCTTTTATGGCAAACGTGGGTTTGTAAAGTAGGATGAATTTATTTTAAATATTAAATATATTATATAATGATTTGGTGTTATTGGTACCGATGATTTAATTAGGTTTTTATATAATAATGAATACCGGACCATAGAATGAAATAACACTTAAGTATTTAAAAATACGGTTATACAGTCAGTAAATGTTCCATCGCTTTTCAAACGTCTACTATCTCATTGAAGGGAAAATTTATTGGTTATTTCACCGCTGTTCGAATGTACTTTGGTGGATACAAATGAGGAAGAATGACACCAAACACAATTTCAATACGATGTTTACCTTCACCACTGAGCACGAGATTTTTAAACACAATATAAGCAGAAAAAACTCTGTGGTTTTTGAACTCACTGGGCCATCTTAATTCGTAATTAATTTAAAATAATAAAAATGAGGGCCGCCAACTTACCATATATCAACTTTTTGATAGTTAAAAATTTTAATGGTCTTTCACAAAATCGTGAATCATTTTACAATGAATTACGTGTCGTCTGTGGGTAGACATCTAACAATGTCGCCCGGAACGAGTTTCAATTTATTGGTTTTAGTAGATGAGTTTTAGATATTTATTTATAATTATTCAAATATTTGACCTTGGGTACTCCTGTGTCTGTGTAATGTAACGAATTAATGCTACTAAAATTTTTACTTATAATATTTCCTTACAAGACTCCTTGTAATAAAATATTATAAGGAATGATACGATGATTAAAATAAATCAAAAACTTATCATGTTTGATAGATACTTTATATATTTTTTTTATTTTAAAATAATAATTTTTTTATCATTATCATCAATAATTAACATGTAGGTACCACGTATTATGTATCACAATGTTTAGCTTGTGATAACCGCGAATATATAGTACGAAGTTGCCTTGCGTGATTGTTACCACGGTAAGGTGAGGGCGATGCATGCATTTCTGATAAAACCGTGGTGCACAAGACTCGGCTGGTATTGATCGGTGATCTCTATTGAGAGGTTAGCAAACGAGCGCGCAAACTGTAACCAATCAAGTGTCTCTCAATGAACGTGAAAGTTAACTGCATTCGATAAAAACAGGGTCAACTCAAAACTCTAGAACTGTAGAACTCTTTATAATCGAGAGAACTATATTATTTTGCTTTTAAAGACAGAAGTAACAACTCCAGCCTTATAGATTTATAAAACGGTCTTCGTAGGTCTTCATAAGGTTCATATTTACATTTGGTATCTGGGTGATTATAATATAATAGTAAATTGCTATATTGACTATTACAATTAGCGTTCTGACGTGAATATTGCCATCCAAATATGGCGGAACGTTGTGTGTCATTTGTATTAACGGTATGATCACAAACACATTAACCCATTTTTAATATTAGATCGAAACCAGACTATGCATAGACACCTTAACAGGTTATATAGGAAAAAAAAATATTAAAAATCTGTAGCCGCTGACGAGTAGTGGCGTATACGTGCATCATACCGAAGATAACGGTTTTAAAAGCAGGCAACACCAGCAGCAATGCTTGGTATTGTTTAGTTCCGTTTTGAAGCATGAGTGAGCCATTGTAATTACAGGCACAAGGGATATAACATCTAAGTTCACAAGGCTGGTAGTGCATTGGCAATGAGAGAAATTGTTGTAATTTCTTACGGCAGCAATGTCGATGAGTAGTTGTGATTTGGACCATTTGCCTACCTATAATAAAAAAACTAGGCAAACAATAGTAGGTACTAAACTAAAACTAAGATTAAGTTGTTAATAATTTATAAATATTTATATCCTTATAAATTGTAATATGTATTATCACATAATATAATTGATGAAAAGTAAATGAAATGAAAAGATGAAAAGTTCCGCAAAGTAGACCCATATGAGATGATGACACCGCAGATGAGTTTTTGATTGGACATTTGACATAAAAAGCCGAGGGATTAAACCGAGCAATGCGTAGCCTTATCAGTTAGATAACGTTTGCATGTAGAAGTTTTTCATATGTATTAAATTGTCAGTTCAATGAAGAAATCAGAATATCAATCAATGAACATCTACAATTGCGCATATTACATAAATAGAGAGAATATTTATTTTTGTTGTGTAGCATCTTGCCTCTCGCTTTGTTGAATTCTGCGGCAGTGATGTCGCGATAAGGGACGGAAATGTGTAACAGGAAGTCAATGGTAGTAGATGGGGTAGCAAACCATTTTCCTTGAGGATTTAATGTTAATATTTTTTATTATCAAGGTGAGATATCAAATTTTACACATGATATACTGCTACTACTACAGACTACTACTACAGATAGGATCGTTTCCCTTTTTCGTTTTAAATTATAAGTATATATTGTATACATTATTTATTTAACATTGCTTATTCTTAATATAGTTCAGGACCGACGGTTCTGATTGTATACGCGTCTTAATATAAATTTAATGTAGTTGATAGATAGAGCTGCGTAACAGATTTATTGAGTGTATAATTAGAATACTATATGTCAAAAACTATTGGAACTGTTGCCTTGTATTGAATATACAAATTAGTAATTAAAAATAATCAAAAAACCCAGTATGGAATAGTACGCCCACATTAGTTTTAATATGGTAGGTACCCATTACTTGGTTGCCGTAGATTTGGTAACCAAGCCTAAGATACTTAAAAGACATTATGCCTATTCATTAAGTAAAAAATGTTGCTTAGTTCAAGGTGAAACATGACAAAATAATCTAAGTCAGATTATATTTTAAGACAAATGAAAATAAAATTTGACAGTAATCTCTTGGATAAGACATGATGCCTTAAACTAAATTTGTCAATGAAAAAAAAATAAAAAATATAATGCCTTATAGGTTGATAATGTATACCTTTTATTCTTTTTATTTTGTGACATTAAGTCTGTTATCTGTGGTGCGCATTGTGTTAACTCAAAATTCCAAATAAATATTCGCTTGTGACAAAAAGAGCTTTATTAGGCAGTATAGGTACCTACTTGTGTCCTCTAAAAAATGTAGTCTATGAAAGCAAAAATAAATGGAATGTATAATCTAATAGTCTATAATTTTTATTTATTCAAATTTCGTAACAATAGCTTTTTTTTCGTAATCCTTAGAACTATATTCAAACCAATAAATAACCTAAGTTTTATAAAAAAAATAACACACAATTCGAATGTAAATCATTTGCGTGGGTGTCAACAAGAGCAATTTATTTCAAAACTTTGACGATTTAATATATTAATAGAATGTTTTTTTTAAATATCTATCACAGTAAATTTAAGGTTATGTGCTGGTGTATGTGTTTTATTTCCACAAATTATTAGGAAATTAATTATATAATGCAAGAGTAATAAACTTTAAACTATTAACAGAATACGTATAAGAAGCTAATAATATTATAAATAATAAAATTGAAACTGAGTTAACTTTATGTTCATTAATTATCATGCGAGATGTTCCATTTATCAGTAACTCATCGAAATTTGCATTAAAACTAGTTTTAAAGCGTAACTACTGAGTCATTTACTGGGTCGTCTAAATAGAATCTACATTCCGAGCCCGTAGTATCTTCACATAACTGTGATATTGCAGTTTGATTTTATCAACATATAAATGTGTTTGCAAAATACAGTGTAGAGTATACGGAATTAACATTTATGCTGATTGGCAAATGGGTTATCTTATATTAATAGTGGTCCACCGTCCATAGATATTGGCAATGTAACAAATATTAACCACCCATTACATCACCGATGTACCACCAACCTTAGCAACTAGATGTTATATCCCTTGTGTCTGTATTTACACTGGCTCACTCACTCTTCAAACTGAAACACAACTATATTAAGTATTGCTATTTGGCGGTAGATTATCTGCCAATGCAGATGGACTTGCGTAAAGTCCTACAACCAAGTCGAAATGTTAAGGACCAGTGGTACGCCATTCGATTAGTGTATCGTGTAGATGTTATAATTATTTATGATCAATGTCGCATATCACCTTCTGAAATTTCACGATCGTGTTCTGCGGTTAATTTTAACAGCTTTACTGATATGAAAAAGAGAGTAAAAACTTTTTTCTTTAATATTATATGTACGATATTGAGATTGTGAATGATATCGCATAGAATAAAAGTCGGTGGAACCAATTTGTTAACGTAATAATTAAATGTAAAGAAGAATTTACGCAAGAATAGAATGTGTACGCATTCGTAGGTCAGTTGTCTTTAAACCTTGTGACAAGTCCGGGTAGGAACTACAGGTTATTTATTTTGTTAGAAAATGAATAGAAAGGATATTTAAAATACGATTTGAATATGTGTCATAATTTTTTCGAATATCAGAATGTAAGCTGTTAATTAGTTAAGTAATTGATATTTTCCGATTTAAAAAAAATATAATATTATTTTCTTCATACTGTTGGCTGCATTGTATATAGTATTTCTATAGAATCTGAATTCCGAATTGCTGGATTTACGATCAAATTAAATCTTAACATGACGATTTAAACTCGAATAAATTAGGTTTTAATTTCGTTTCGTATCTATTTATATTTCTCAGAGGTTGTGTCAGCCAGTTTCATTGGATACGGTTCGTTGGAATATATTTTTATTAACATAGGTACTTTTACGTATGTATACATACCTGTACATAGATATTCCATCAAATTAAAATTAAATTTTGCTTAATTATATCATATGTTCAAAAGTCAAACGAATACTACTTAATTTCATGTCTTTTTAACAGCTGAATAACTTGTTTTATCTCTTAATGTTTTTTTGACGATAAGCTTAGAAGTTAATTAAATTTATACATACTATTTTGGTTCCTATATTCTTTTAAAATATTTGTTATTTTTCAAAAATAAAAGATTCCGTCTGCATCGACTTTTAATGCCTTTTTATGAATTTTTAGTCAAACAATCCGTAAAATATGTACATATGATATAGAATAATTTGTTGTTTTTAGTTAAAAGCTTCCTTAACGTTCATCTCAATATCTTTAATATATATCCTAGTTTAATGTAAAACAAAGATAAATTATACTTTGATTTACAAGTAAACAAGTTATAAGACGAGTTTGAATCTTGAAATGATATTTGTTGAATGCCAGTGCGATTATAAGATTACGCTTTATTTAGATTTTATGCGATATCAGATAACATACACAAATATTAGTCATTCGTTTATGCCTTTAATGAGTAACAGTATGTTATTAAGACTTAAGATTTAATTCCTTTATTATAGCACTTTACTTCTTAATATGTGTATTTGAATACGCAAGTAACTACGGAGTTAGGTTAAGATATCATTTTCATTACATAGCAGGTATAAAACAAAGTCGCTTAACGCCGCCTGACCGAGACTTTACGAGAAATAATGGCTTATTTTTGAAGCGATTTTAAGCAATACAGCATTAATCCATATCCAATTATGTTCCTTAAATACATTTTGCATTGAATGAAGATCAATATGGTCCTTTACAGCATGTTATTTAAATGAATATTTTCGAAGATATTACAGATTTAAAACGTAGGGACGTAAGCGATTTGTATTGTCTAATGACTGAAAAACTGTGTACGTTGTAAGATATTCTGTAGTATATTAAATATCAGCATTACACCCGTGCGATGCGTGGCGGGTCGCTAGTAATAATATATTTTCTTAATTACCATATAGACCGCATCTTAAACAATATCCTTGAATTCCTTGACCAATTCTTCTTTTTACATGACTTGGCGAAATTATGGTATTTGTTCAATAAAAAAAAAAACAATAATAAAAGTATAAGAAAAACATTGCCGTAAATTTTAATTTCATAATATAAAACGTTACTCACATCAATTCTTATTTTCATCGGTTAAACTAGATTATAATATATAATATATAATATAATATAAAGATGTTTTCTGGTCGAGTGGAATATAGCCATCCAATCTCAATTCGGTGTATATTGAGTAAACTAAAATTTTTTTGTAAAGCACAACCATCAATTGCACATGTAAATATATCAATAACCCCTAAGATGATAACCAACTTACTAGCTAAAGCATCCCAAAAATAATATTGACATCTTGAAAATGGCTGGAACTTCATTATGTATAAAAAAACGTGACATGATTATAAAAGGGCATATAAATGATGACGATATAAATGGTATATTAGGTACGCGTAAACTTAGTAGATAAAGTTTTAATATATTTTTTGTGTAAAGCAAATGACAAGAGGATCTTGCAAAAAAAATTGGACCAAAACTAATGAAGGCAGTAAGCCATATAGAACTAATTAAGCCGTTCTTTCTTAACGTAACCTAATGAATTCAATAGGGCAGATGCATCTTGATTGAAAGCTTGTTTGTTTTCTATTCAGTATTACCGGCCATTGTCTCAGTATTGCATACGTTCATAGTATTTTTTGTTTCGCTGTTACATATGACTGAGGTTTTCGCCATTTACTCTTTGTCTGTATAATTATGTGAAATTTTGTTAATTTATCTACTACAACATAGTTGAGTAAAATTCACGTGGCAATTTAAATTGACATTCTTATTTCTGGCTAATATATTCCCCAATCCGAATAAGAAATCGTGATGGATTAATTTGCATATGTTTCATCCTATAGGTAAACTTAGGTATCCATAAACATTTAGTTAATCATTTTAATTCACAACTGTTTTATATACCTACGTTATGTTGTACTCGAATCGAATTGTCGAATCTCAAGGTCATTATTTATAGTTTTTATTAATTCTTATATTATTTATCGTTCCTTCATGTAACTCGAGGAAACATTGCATATTATTATTAATGTGACAAGGTGATAAAGACAGGAAGTATACATGTATGTGGAAGTTTGCAAACGTTTGTTTAAGTAAGCACTTTATCTTAATTAAACTATACAGAAGTATTACCTGATAAGCTAAATTTTGCTTTCAACAAACTTAATTATATTCATAATATTATTATTATTGTACACTATTTTAAAATTATTTTTTTCAAAATAAAAAAAAGACTTAATAATTATTAAAAAATACAAGTTTGATTGTACCATTAAAAAAAGCTGAGTTGTTGTAAATATTATCGATATTGATTACAATAATATAGTAGCTAAATGAAAATGATATCATGTACTTTGGGTAATGTCTTCGACAAATTTTACCTTTTATTTAATTGACAGAAAACGTGTTTAGCATTGGTATGCTAAACCGTAAATTAAGCCCAAAGAAACAGGTGAGTGTAAGGTAATACCGTGTCCTACTGTTGGGCAAAAGCTTTCTCTCTTGAGGAGAATAACAGAGATAGATCAGATATAACAGATTTTTATGTTATACATTTCCTCACGATATTTTCGTTCACCACCAAACAAGTTGATTTTTAGACATAAATTAAGCACATGTAAATTTAGTAGGCTATTCCCAGTTAGGCCCAGTCTTTGGTTTGGATTCAATAGTTTTTTTTTTGTAGTAACGGTTGGCGGACGAGCATATGGGCCACTTTATGGTAAGTGGTCACTACCACCCATAGAGAATGGCGCTATAAGAAACATTAACCATTCCTTACATCTACGAACTAAGATGTGATGTCACTGTAGTTACACTGGTTCACTAACTCTTCAACTCGGAAAACAACAAGGTAGAATATATGATGAGCAGCTGATACCCAGACGGGCTTGACAAAGCCCTACCACCAAGAGACCTACATAGACTTACTATTGTATAGTTAATTCATTAATTCAAATCTATAATTTTTATTTCCTGACCTTCTAATGTACAATATGTAGTACGAGATATATACCATCTACTATCGCTACGTAACCTATGACTTATTAACTATGCAACTTCAAGCCAACAAAATTATAGTACTCGTAAGAAAAGACTGCTCGTCACCCACTTTATCGATTCTAACTGTACCTTAATTTAGAATTGGTCTCGTGTTTACGTAAGCATCTCGTGACTGTATTACGAACGGAAGGCGTTACGGATAATGACCGGTTACTGGTATATAGAGCAGGTCGGCTGATTGTAGAAAATGACCGACAAATCTTCCGTAAAGGATAGTTTCAAGATTACAAAGGAGGTTTACTTTTTTTATCTAACTGCGCCGCAGTAACGGGCGTGTTGCATTCACCTATGCATGTCTAAACCGATTAATAGATTTAGTCTCGCAGTTTATCCGATTACGACGGAACCGTGGAGGTTTAACTATGTGACCTTAATTTATCTATATTTGAGAACTTTTACCTGAATTTCTCTTTTTAAAACATTAATTTTGATGTATTTTTGATTTTTAAGTTAATAAGTCATAAATCTTAAATATCCCTTGTTTGATAAGTTTTTATGTCATTGTAAAAAAAAACACATGTTTAACTTTAGCTTGTAAAATATCTAGTATAAGTGTTTATTTGAATTCTATTTTTGAGCGTATGTAATGACGACGGTTTTTTATCGTGTGCTAAGTAGAACTGCACTTGCGGCTTCACGCGCGTGTAATTTAAATAATTTAAATTTTGTATTTCACTCCCTCTAGTGGTGAAATAAATCTCCTATCTCCTTCCTCGGGACTCAAACTATCTCAAAATTGTATCAAAATCGGTTTAAGCGTGAAGAGCTACTTTTGCATTTATAATACATACCTATTAGTATCGATTAAGTAATACTATCCATATTTTCACTAACTAGTTACTTATAAAACAACACGATAGATACCTCTTACATTAATATTGTATAACGTGAAAAAATGTAAATAAGGTACTTACAGTATACATACAACCTATTTGTTTGTAACATACATGTGTATAGGAACAAAAAATAGGATTACATTAACAACAGTTACGTTACAAGTTATTAACGAACATGTATCATTTTGTTTTGTTCTTTTCAATTAAATTTGTTTTTGATGTTTTGCATAGATGCATATTACAACACAAGGCATGAATAAAAAGTCCAAGAAATGTTTAAAGTTTGAAATATAAAAATTTATATTTATCAAAAAAAAAACTCATAGATAATTGTTTCGTAATTCGTATTTGTCTACAAAAACGTCAGAGTGTTTTTTTTAAGCCTTTCACATTTATAATTTCTTTTCCAGACGGGTAATCGAGTGAAGAGTCCGGCGACAAGATTCACGTGTCAAGGTCGAGCGTCCGGCTATTACGCAGACGTCGAGACCGGTTGTCAGGTGAGATATTATAGATTATAGACTGTACATCGTGTGTATTTTTGAAGAAACAGAAGCGTACAAAGAAGTCACCTGTTGCAGACCATGATGATCAGAGTCAACAGGTTTACTATCATTTATTCGCATTTATTGCATAACCACTACGATTTTGTGTGTGTGTGTCATTTTTTGACATTTTCGATCAGGTTTTTATCCTTTTCTAATTTTCGAAAACAAACAATTTTTAGTTTTTCTGTGGTATAACCATTACCAATTTGTAACAATACATTTTAAGTAAAAACCGGTCCGTCACTTTTTTCCCGTGTTTGTCAAACGTTTTTTTTTTTTCGGCAACCTTTTTTAGTATTATAAATCGAGCCATAAAAGTGTGTTTTAAACACGTTTTTCAAAACTGGTTAGTGCCGAATTTCAACCAATTAGTGGTACCTAATTATTAAATCACGTATTACTTACGGTGAATGCGAGAGAAAAAAAGTTCGTATTGAAGCGTCCTATGTACCGTCTACATGTTTTCTGATTTTTCGGGAACGTCGAAACCGCCGTCGAAGTCTTTCATAACCAACAACTACTACGTATGTATATTTTGTAACGATAAATTTTGCCTCTCAATTAGTATTATTTTTCAAAAAATATTAAATCAATGAATTAAAAGCAATAATAGATTTATAGACTGTTGACCTTTTCTGATTTTTTTAAATTAAGTATTACATTACAAGCGTTTTTATCGTGCCATCATTCAGCAAATTAATTCGAAACTGATATTACGAAGTACTCTAAAAATATCGGTCTTATGATTTATATACATATTTCCAAATGTAAAAAAACAACGAAAAAGTCACATAATATGTTTTGATATTTTTTAACGCTTTTTTTAATAAAACTTTTAATATATTTGATATCAAATAATTCACAGCCTATTGCCCACTCTAAACGACAAGAATAATATGATACCTCTTTTTATCTTATTGACCTTCTTAAAGTTTTTAAACTTTAAGTGTTTTGTTGTTAATGTTTATTTGTTTAGTAATTAAAGGTATATAACAAGCTACCTGATGTTCAGTAGTCACTTATGATGGCATTATGATATATCACCACTTACTAACCGCGTCATATGCGCTGCGTCGCCATATGGGCGCGAATTTCATTGTCATATCAAGAAAAAAAAATATTATTAAGAGGAGTAATAAATATTTTGTTCAGTACAATTTTTCAAGATTTTTTTACTTAATTTCAAGGAAATACGCGGGACGTTGACTGTTAACGTGATGACTGTTCGGAAATTATTCCAATCTTGTGATGACATTGGAATATTATAAAAAAGTAATTCCATGATCTAAAAACAAAACCATTAATCTTTTCAAAAAGTTTATTTATAGTGACGGCTTCTTTATTATGTTTTACTATTTATGTATCTTTCACAAGACACGAAATGTCTAAACGTGTCTTAACTATGTCAAAATCGTTTTGGTTTGTATTTAGTGAACGCATCTTTGCTATTTATTAACACTTGACTTATTTACGGGACTACGCAACTACGAGATAATGTAATTACTAAACACATTTTTTTTAAATAAAGGCATTATAAGTTATTAATTAATGTATAGTAAATATTAAATAACATTTCAAATACCGTCGCATTTGTATATACATAATGCATACGCGTTTTTTTGTATTAAATAAAGTTACATTTATAAAAAAGTAAAAATCATCGTGAGTTTAGTATTGATAGTTATGGTTATTTGTACTCAATACCAGTGCAAAATAAAAAAAAAATTTGATAGTCTTGAGAAAGGAGCGAAATTAGATTGGTATATAAAAAATAATTATATACAATTAAAACCGAGTTCTGATATAACGGTCATAACTATCATATTACTAACATACTGGTAACATGTTAGACGTTTTATTAATAATGATATATGCGAAAGGGATAATTTTAAAGGTTATAATTATTTGATCATATTAACAGAATAAAAAACATCAATGAACTCGTCCCTTCAATTTACTTCAAAAGTACGTATTGTACAACAGCGCTTTGCACTTATAACGTTTTATTTAGTATATCATTTGCCTTAATTATATATGATTAATTATACATAAATATTTATTTACTTTTGATACTATTATCTAATACTGTTATAATGAAATTAGTATAATGTATTCATCAACAGGGTTCGTTGCCACGCAAGATGAACTTCGGGCAAAGCTTAGGCTAAATTTACGATTCATATTAAACTTTACGAAAATTTCGGTTTCACAACTAATTAGAATTTGAATGTTCCACTAATAAATACTGATCTGGAGATAGCGGCCTATTGTGTGCTTTTCAATTAGAGCCATTGTTACATCGTTTTGTATTTGAATAAGGCACTACCTGTATCTAACGATGAGATCAATTAGCGATAATTTGACGCAATTTTGAGTATATAGAACTGTCGCAAATTTTAATTTTGTTGCCACTAAATTATCTTATATATAATATTAATACAGAACTTAAATAAGAGTATGAAAAGACTAAAATCCATAAAATACTTTATATATTATACCCTTTTAGTTCAGCTATGATGACCGAATAATTTTATTGTTTGTTTGAAATATCAGCTACATAATATGTTTTACAATTCTATACATAGAATTATTAAAATAGTTTTTATCTTAAAGGTTTTCAAATTGTATGAACTTGATATAACTTTAACTGGATATAACCGGAAAGTAGAGTGACATACGTACCTACGTATACGTACTTATATGACGTATTTTAGTGAATTAACCGATACGACTTGGGAACCTTCAAGAAAAGAGCGTACTCCTTCCTGAAAGGCCGGCAACGCACCTGCAAGCCCCCCGGTGTTGCAGATGTCCATGGGCGGTGGTAGTCACTTTCCGTCAGTTGAGCCTCCTACTCCTTTGCCACCTATAACATAAAAAAAATAAAAAAAAATGTTACAATTATTTACTATTGTATTGTTTTAGGTTATGAGTTAACAGAGAGTCTACTACTATTATGCCTTCAAAATTAAATTAACCTCGACCGTACCGTTCAATCTCTGTCGTGTCTTCTCCATCGCACGTGACATTGGTGAAATAATCTATGCCCTCTTGGCAATAAAAGCCAAAACAAAACTATCGAACATTATTCAATAAAAGGATTCTTTAAAATGAGATTATAATTTTATTAATTGACACAAGCGCTTCTATGTTAATTATTTAAATATATATATATATATATATATATATATATATATTATATATATATATATATAATTAAATATATGTAAAATGTTAATTATATGTGAATTGTTAACAAGAGTAATAATAACATTGTAAAAGTGATATCATCATAGAATATCATATAGATACTTTAAAGCTTCTAAACTTTGTGTGCATGTGTAGTGTTTGTGTGTGTGTAATATTTTATTAAAATATAAATATAATGTTTATATAAGTTATGTTCGAAAACCTATAAATTAATCAACAAGAATGTTAGTTGTATTTACCGTATCAATTATTATACGAAGATGTGTAAACAAGTCTATTAAAAAAGGTATTTTATTTATCCGGGAAATTACTTATTAAGTTCATCGCTAATCACCGTAAAGCATGAAGATTTACTTTTTATAAATATTAATGTGTGAGGTAAGGTTGATGCTACATTGCTGAATAAAATTATTGCCCTTGAGAAAATTATTTTGGATTTTCTAATCCAAAAAAAAAAGAAGGGCAAATATCTTCGTTATTTTGGATAATATACATACAAAATAATTTGTCGTCTTAACATTTTAGGCTAATTTTTAAAATTATTTATTTAGTACGTTTTCCATAGTAATTTTTTAAGAAAGTTTATTTCAAAACACAAAAAAAAAAAAAGTTTCGTAGCCATTTGTCTATATTTCATCAGTAACAAAGTTCTATCCAAATTCAAAGTTTTAACTAACCATATTGGTCGTTATCTTTATAGTTTTAAATTATAATATACAGTAATAATAAAAAGTCAAGCTAAAATAGATCTCAAATTATAGCAAGTATGAATAAAACGTTGAAGATCTATCCAATTAATCTTAAATAATTTATGAATATTTTTTTTTTCGTAATAGCAGTAAAACAATTTTGCATTTTAATTTTAATGGAAGACTATAAAACGTGTGATGCAATGCCTTAGCCCATTCCGAAGGTGATCTGCTTCCCATAATCGGTAACACTTACTTGATTGTAATGAGACATCTGCATAACATGGCCATTGACATTATAATACTTATCAATATTAAACAAATTAATGTGTGTTTGTTTATATTATACACATGCGCCACCAACCTTGGGAACTAAGATTTTATGTTCCTTTGTCCTTGTTACATTGGCTTACTCACCCTTTAAACTGGTATACAAGAATACTACGTATAGGATGTTCGGTGGTTGAATTTGTGATTCAGCGTCTGCAAAAACTGTTTTTGTGTACAAAAGTATTTTGGGGTATTTTATTATATACGATTTGCATATACAATTGACTGTACTTATCTCACTTTGTATAGTGCCTCAATTCTCAAGGAGTATATGTTCACGACGCCATTGTGTACGAATTATATAAAATTTACAGTCAAGTGCTAAATTGCGGTTACCGTCTTCCGTATGAAATTTGCTCGCAATTTATAAATAAGTTAAAATTGTTTAATTTCGTTTTAATTCCCCTTTAGATGTACATTGTACACAGTTGTACGGTGATTATCATTAAACTTTAATTTTAATTGATCAACTGGCTGATAAAACTTGCACCATAAAATAGATAATTTATATAATTATTCATACTATTTACTCAGCTTAACATGTATTTAATTGTTCTACTAGCAGCAGGTGACTGACTAATGTAACAGAACGAAAAATGTTAATTAACAAATTTTGTTGAATGGGTTGAATGGTTAGCTGATTGGCTATTAACGAATGTTAGAGAAACAAATTTTGGTTTGATTGATTGATTAGTCGATTTGTTAATTTGTACCCCACGCAGTAATCAGCCCAAAACTCTTTGTTAAAATTATTTTAAAATCTTAATTTTTTTATCTTTAATTAATGAATCTCAGTAAATAAAAAGTTATTAAACGAGAAGAAAGTTTATACATATTACAATACAATTGGCAACATCAAATTACATTTTTTTTTTATTTAAATTCAAGGCAGTAATTTTAAGTATTAAAATAAATATTGAATTAAATAGTGTCATAAATTTAAAAACAAAGTCATTTCATTGAAATTATTGCTAATGCTTACAATGCTAACATATTTTAAAAGAGAAAAATACATAAATATAATTTAGTGGTTTATTTGATCGTCTGCCTTTCGATATACGTTTATTATTATCAATAAACAAAATGACCAATCTTTGTGTACGCTTTCCTAATATTTGATAGGATTTATAAGTAATGGTAAGTTTGTATATCTATACTAATATATAAAGCGGAAGAGTTTGTTTGTTTGTTTGTTTAAACGCGCTAATCTCAGGAACTACTGGTCCGATTTGAAAAATTCTTTTTTTGTTGAATAGTCCATTTATAGAGGAAGGCTTTAGGCTATATAACATTACGCTGCGACCAATAGGAGCGCAGCGACAGTGAGAAATGTTGCAAAAACGGGGAAAATTATTCACATTTATGGACTTTCGATGCGTGCGCAGCATAAACGTTTTAAGTTACTCAAAAAATGTGTATGAAAGATATATTCCTCTTTTAATAATAAAAAAGAAGTCCGTGACACTATATGTCTATTTGTTAAGAGTGTGCTAGCAGGCGGGGCGCGGCGGCGGATGAGGGGGAGGCGGGTCAGCCCCGCCGCCGCGCTCGCCACTCTCACCCGCGGGTGTAGTTCTGCGAAGTAGCAATGCACATAACGACTTAAAAAAATTAACATTCTTAATAGTTAAATTATTTATCAAAATTAGGTTTTGTTATCAGCTTATTTGCTCATTATTTTTTATCGTTTAAAATCGGTTACATTTAAATCATAATCTGCTGTAGTTTTAACTTACGATATAAGATAAAATTTCAATGAACATTCCTTCGTACTTTGCAAGTAAACAATTCAAACGTTTCACGGTATAAATAAGGTATAAAAATTACATTACACACGTAAAAAAGTTCAAAACGGCGAGCGATACTTTCACCAATGCAGATTAATCATCACTGAGAAAATAAATTATGCAAATAAGCAAATAGGTGAATATCGTTTAAAATGACTACACAAATAAATTAGTAGTTCAATATTTCAAGTAATTTCTATTACGTTCAAGCATATTCAACACGGTTGTACTATAATCACCTTATGAAATAATATCACCAAAGGAGAAACAATCTAAACTTCTTATTGTTCGGTTTGTTTATCTTATTACGTTTAAGTTAATATTGTTTGTTTTCAACCGACTTCAAAAAAGAGGAGGTTATCAATTCGTCTGTATTTTTTTTTTATATGTCTGTTACCTCATAACTTTTCACTGGATTTTGATAATTTTTTTTTGTTTGAAAGGTAGTGCTTCCCGTGGGGCCCCATTTTAATTTTATCCTGTTACGATGATGGTATCCCTATGAAAACGATATAAGTCTTAAATGTGCATTATGTATGTGCGCGATAAATAGGTGAATAACTCAAAATTGTGCCAACCAATTTTAATGATTCTTTTTTTATTATAAAGGATATACTTCAAGGGTACTATGGTGAAAGTTTGGTAAGGTTCTGAGCATAGGATCCATGACAAAGTAACGGTACGGAAGGGAACGGAACAATTCTAAGGAGCACGTTAGCGATACTCGGCCGAATCTTTTAGAAACAAAAATTTTGACAAAAAAAAACCGACTTCAAAAGAGAAAAAAAATAATATGCTCTAAAAAGTAAAAAATAATTGCTTATTATTCTACAACTTAATAATCAAGTAACTTATTCTACTTACCAATATGTAGGTACGTTCTGTGTTTCCACGCAAGGAGATAAGTATGTACCTACCCACTTTAAATCTAACTTAACACAAACCTATGAATAACAAACAATGATTACAATATTTTTTAGATTTATACTATGTAAAATGAAATTAAAAATATTTAGACTATTTAAAAGTCAGCAAAGTTATTACGATAATATATTATAGTTAAAATTATTGTTATTTTTGGAGGCGGTGTCAGCCAAGGTAGGTTTGTAAATATATGATATACTCCAAATTTGTAAATCTGGTCTATCGATAAATACACTTCTTCTTGATGTTTTTTTAAACCCTCTACGTACATAGTGGTCCTATATAATGACAGAAAATTGGAATCAAAATTGAGTGTTTAAGCAAACATGTCTACCGTCAGGTATTACAATTCATGAACTTTTCTCCTAATCCAAGACAAAGAAAAGTCATTCAGATTTACTATTACATTTCCTGTTGAACGTTTTGTTTGTTTTGGCAGAGTATGAATTTTGTTTGTGATTTATTTATTTACAATTGACTTTTTCTTTTGTCTTACATCCAGATGTCGATACACCTGCATCGAATTGTTAACAAAAAAAATATTCGCAATCGTACACTATTGTACAATATTTCTTTTATGTTTAAGAAAAGGGTTGTCATAATTGACCGTATAACAATAAGCAATAAAAACACAGATGTTGGTAATTTATTTAGACAAACTTTACCGGTAATTTTAAGAGGAACTAGAGCAGACATTGTAAGGTCTTGCCTTAAAAGTTCACAGTTATGGAAATTTGTCCATACCTTAAAACTATCTACGAATATGAGAGCACATTTGGGGGGAGGAAGTACAAATTTTCCTTCAAAGTTACTTTTAATAGGAGATGGAAAAGTACCTCATTCTGAAAATAAAATTGAAATTGATCGCGATTTAGGAGAAGTGACTAGCATAGAGGATTTAATATCAAAAGTTTACCCTAATATCGTCGAAATAGAAAATAAAGATTACCAATGGATGTGTCAAAGGGCAATATTGGCGGCGAGAAATAGTAGCGTTGACGAAATTAACGACCTAATTTTAACCAAACTTCCAGGCGATATAACTACCTACACATCTATTGATAATGTAATGGATCAAGAAGATGCTGTCCATTACCCACAAGAGTTTCTCAATTCTTTAAACCCGAAGCGGCCTTCCACCACATTCCCTGAAGTTAAAAATAGGTGCTGCGATAATTTTACTCAGAAATCTTAAACCACCAAATTTATGTAACGGGACCCGCCTTCAAGTAAAATTCCTTCGCAATAACGTGATCGTTGCAACAGTTTTGACTGGTCCGGCAGTTGGTCAAACAGTGCTTATACCTCGCATCCCAATGATTCCAAATGATTTACCTTTTAATTTTAAAAGAATTCAATTTCCCATTAAGTTATCTTTTGCCGTAACCATTAATAAATCACAGGGCCAAACATTTAAACACGTAGGAATCGATTTACGTCAAGACTGCTTTTCACACGGCCAACTATATGTCGCGTTGTCAAGATCGGGTTGCGGGCAAAATCAGTATGTTCTTCTACCACAAGAAAATAAAACTAAAACTATAATCTACGCTAAAGTACTGTAAAACATATTATTAAATCTTATTGACGATTATAATAACAAAAACCAACGTGAGCAATCAAACGATAATCATGATAGTGTTTCCGACAACTACGCGAACGAAGTCGCGGGCACAGCTAGTTGCATATAATTTTGCAAGAGATTTTATGTCCGTCGTAAACTTGTACTTGCAACAATGGGAGTTTTCACACGCTAACGTCATGTATAGACTCTTCACATAGTAGAGATATTATCTATGGGGAATATGACGCTGTTAACAAATACTATAATACTAACGAATTTAACACATGATATTATTTGTTACATGTAAGGTTACATGTAATGTTTCTCTCAAAACATACAGTTTTAAGTTACACACGATGTATGTGTATAAATAAAATTTGAATTCAAACGTTCAAACCATGATCTAAAACCTAAAAACTATGGGTAAAGAACAATTTAGAATGATGAATGACTAAGTATGTTCGTCGGTCTGAAGTATTTCTTTGGTATCTTTGATAGATTTTTACCAATCAATAAGCAAGTATATATTAAATAGTAATTTGATTTTGACTCTTCTGGTATAGCCAGCAGCTGCAATTCTCACTGCTAATCTCCGGCTTTAAAACATTAGCCTTACTAAGAAGGCTAGTGTTTACTTATTGAATTAACAAAATATAGTTTTATGTTTGATGTACTCATACAAATTAATTTATTTTAAAGTACACCTTATAATGAAAGGTCGAGACAATGTATAAAACAATAATAATAAAATATTTTTATCGGTTAATATAATTTTCACTGGATGACTTGCTTTGTAGTCATTATGAATCTGATGAATGATCCTAACCTTGACCTTAACTAAAAGTAGTTTAAAAACCGTGGAACTGATTTTTCGGTACGTTTATAGACCCATGAATGAGAACGAGTAAAATTCAGGAAATTCATAGCTGAGTCTTGGTCTAGTTTTTTACACGTGACCTTATTTATTCTAATACCAATAGTAACAATTATTTCAAGGAACTTGACCTGCATTGTAACGTTTTGTCTTTGATTAAATTAATGTTATTTATGCCTTGAACAAATTTATACTTTAATATGCTTACTTTTAATGTGAAATTTAATTGTTATGTTCATGAATATAAAATCAACGTTGTTTTATTTATGAGTAACATCTTCGTGTTGCGGGAGGTTTGACATTTTATATCTCAGCATCGAAGGTGTGTTGCGGTGGAATGTAGGCATTATTATTGTTTAATATAATTAATTGTGTAACATCACTTTGTATTCATTAAATTATTATAAGGTGTTCGATTATAAATAGTTTTATAACAAAAACAGTTTTCATAATAATTGAAAGTTATATCAGATCAAAAATATTTTCTATTTGGCACGTGTAATATTTTTTTTGCAATTGATTTAAACATATTCTCTTTTTTTTGTCATATACATATCCGTTTTTTATCAATTTGAAATAATTGTATCCTTACTCCTCATTGGTTGCTGACTAGCCGTTCCTCGTTAGCCGTGTGGAAATTGAATCTGTGAATTTGTATACATATAAAAATAATTCAAAAAAAGTAACAATAATATTCAAAAATCTAATTTTGTAAGGAAGCTTTTTATTGCATTTTACTAATCAGTTTGAGACAGATCCACGTACATAGCAGCAATCGAAAAATGTTTTTGACCGGAAGCCTGGTACTTAGACATTACTAGCGATTTTCTTAAGTTTTTATTTTATTTGGTTGCAATAATTAAATAAGATTTTGATTGGTAAAAGGAAACTTAAAGAATGGCTTACTTATAAAAATTTCACCATACTAAAGTATACATACCTAAATCTAATATAATTTAAATACAAAAACAAACATAACATTTCCATATCAATTTGAAAACATTTTGCTCATTATATTTTAAATACTTGTGCAATATACTTATAATTTAATAGAACAAAGTCGCACCGATATCTAGTACGTTGAAATATAAACCTCATTTAAAACCAATGTTTCAATATAATTAAAAGTAATTCAGCGTAGACAATAATAATTATAAAAAGCAAGGTCGCCTTTATAAGTAAACAGTGACCATATTTTCAAATTACCATGCCATACCATAGTTTTCATTCCAATCGGCTTAATAATTTAGAAATTAAAAAAAAAACATCCAGTAAGATCCTAATGTTTGGATATTAGATTATCAAGTATTACATAAATATAAACAAGTTGTAATCGGGTTAAGCCAGCGCCCTTATTATAATATATTAAGTTCGATACTTAATTAAAAACGTGCGCATTCCAAGAGGCCTGTCAGTACAGCCACGGGTATACACTACTTATCAATTCTAACAGATAATATATAATTATATTATCTGTTGGAATAATATTAAAAAAATAACTAATGGTGAAAGTATGTTATATTTATAAACATTGATATTTAAATATGTTAGCGTTCATTAAAAGGTAACTGCAGAATGGGTTTTAAATAAAATTGGTATTTGTTTAATTTTTATTAATTAATTTTGTGCTCATTTGCTAGTACTAATGAAATAGGACTTAGATGTATTCGTAACTTTACAGAAGATTACGTTGTTACTCTCATAAGCCCAAAGGTGTACGATCGTTTCTTTCTATGATTAAATTAAAACAGGATTGACTTTATCCTAAGCCAGCGTGTATTTATGGTGGCAATATTTTACCACTTCTATTGTTAAAGTACAACTATGATTATAATTATCCGTAGGTTCTTGAAATAGACTTCGATTTTTACTCTTATCGTTATAGATGTAAGTTCCTCATTTAAACTTTAAATATTGAATACATGCTAAGAACTATGACTATTGACGACGACCTCCGTGGTCGAGTAGTGTGTACATCGGTTTTCATGGGAACGCCGCTCCGAGGTCCCCGGTTCGATGTCCCGAGTCGATGTAGAAAAAGTTTATTAGGGTGTTTGTGGTACCGTCGTTACGTTTGATTTTCCATAACACAAGTGCTTTAGCTTTTGGGATCAAAGTAATGTATGTGATGTTGTCCAATATTTATTTATTAATTTATTCATTCGTACTGACAGAACTAGAAAGTACAGGAAAAAAACCCGTTAATGATCTCAAATAAGAGTAAGTAACTCACTCATTAGATATTCTACCGCCAAAAAGCAATATTATGTATTGTTGTGTTGGCACAAGGGGCATAACATCTTAGGTCCCAAAGTTGGTGGCTCATTGGTGTTTTAAGGAATGGCTAATATTTCTAACGTTGCCAATGTCCATGGTCGATGAAAAACACTTACCATTAGGTGGCCCATTTGTCTCCCCGCCTAACTATAAGATAATTCATGTTTTAATAATGATATTCCTTTTTATTAAAAAAACACATTGCATTTTATTTCAAACATTTATAATATGTACTCTACAAAAGTACTGTATACCTACTAATAATAATGACTTATAATTTGCGAAGTTAACAAATGCTATATAATTATTAAATGTCTTAAACTATTCTTGCATACAACGCGTCCAAGTTAATATGCCAATCACTTTACGACCTGTGATTCGGATGGCATATTACCGAAACAAAAAAAAAACCTAAGCCATGAGGCAATTCTTCGTAATGTAACAATAAACTACTTACGTAAACCATTCATATAGATATAATTTAAAATACCGTATGTTGATTTGAACTTCAGCCTATCGTTGCCGCAGCAAAAAAAAAGGTATATAGCTACGTAGCATAAAAAAAAAAATTAATTTAATAGAAATTCATCAAATCGCAAGAGCCTATTGAAATGCAACATCAATAAAAGAAAATGACGAATTTTATTCATGTTGACGAAATCACACAACGAGATTGTGTCAACATTTTATGTAAGCGATTGAAACAGACCGCTCAATCTATTTCCTTTTATTGTAACGGTTACAGCTTAATATGTGGCCAGCATCGTTGATGAGACACGCTTTAAAATGAATGTTGTAAGTAGCAAATTTTAAATGGCAACTTCTTTCTCACTTTCTATTCGTCAAACTTGTCATTCCGACTAACTGAGGTACAACAGTATGCGTGTATCCTTCAAATATAATAATAATTAATATAGTCAATGTCGCATAACACTTCCCGACATTTCACGATTGTTTTCTCTATCGAGTTTCGAGTTTGTGCACAGAATCGCTCTGCACTTCGTCGATTCGTTGCAACCTCTTGGAGGGTTGGATGCTTTTTTTTAGTCTTCAGTTTTAATATACTTTTCTAAGATATTAAGAGGCTATAACACAATTGTTAAGAAATTATGAAAAAACTCTTAAAGTAAAAATAACTTTTGTAAATATGTATGTTGTTGTTGGCTGGGGTAAGTACGTCCTCTCCTGTAGAAAAGGTTTACAGTTTATTTCCCCATGCTGCTTCAGTGCGTATTTATGAATACACATGTGCCAGATTTACATCCAACATTCCTGACGATAATTCTTCACCGCCCACAAGATTAATTAACAAGATTAATAAACACAAATTCAAGAAGTGTTGCTCGCCTGGGCTACCATCGCTATACAATAGAATAAGGACGTAAAACTAAAATTCGTCACTTAATTAACAAAACATTCCACTTTGGGTTTGTTTAATATTCAAATAATTATATACCACTTGAAATTGAAAAATTAAATACTATATCGGGAAAGGTCTTAAAGGCGATTTTTTGTAATAGCTTAATTAAAGAATTGTGGAACAATAAAACTCGTGTATTTTGTTTTGTTTTCAAGAATAATATATTATTAAAACAAGCAGATCGGCTTCGCGTGGCTCTGGCTACGTCATAGATTGAATCATATTACTTTAATCATATATAAAAAGCTGAGATAATGGTAAAAAAATCTTGTCCAATTACTGATCGATGCGCGTTCAAAAACCATCAAAGATCTTTTTATAGATACATAGAATAAAATATAAGAAATGACGTGTATTATTTAATACTTACATGAATATGAAATAGTTAATTTTGAAACTAATACGACAGCTTTAATTTTATCTGGTATTTCTGAGCCGAGAGGTGTTATTTTAATGGAATAGAGTTACCGTGCATAGGTCAGTCACAGAGTTTGTGTATGATGTGTGACTACATAGTATCCATAGTTCTATAAATATTTGTTGCTAGGCGTAATTTACATAACTTTACATTTTTTTTAAACATAAGTAGATTTTGTTAAACATAATATCGTGCTCCAAAATCAATGATTCAGAAGTCATTTTATTAATTACTTTTTAATAATTAACTCGTCACTGTCAACATAACATACGAGCAAGGTAATCCATGCGGTAATACTCATTACTATTACATCTCGTGTTACCAAGATGAAAGTGAGCGCGTCCGACACCGCTGATCCACTGATCGACTTCACCTTGAACTTTCGCTTCTCTTACGTAACAGCTGTGGGTTACTGTTGATCTTTAAATATTCGATTTAAGTTCTGACAAGCGACAAACCATTATACGTGTTCGTCAATTTCGATTCTCGAAATATAAATCACGAGGTAAAACTTATAAATCAAGCAACTTGACAAAAAGATATTTTTTTAAGTTCACATTAAATAAACGAGGTCTCGAAATAATTGCTGTCCGTTTATGGAAATTTCTTGAAAGAGACGGGTATATTTATAAAAAATCTTAACAGTATAATTTTAGTAATGATATACAATGGTAAAAATATTCTATGTACATATAAAATTTATTCTATGTATTGTAACATAGTATTCAATACTAAGAAACGACATTTGGCGTGCACTTGCAAACATACTACTTAAAATTTAAATTCCACAATGTTATTGTGCGAGTGGTTCGCAAAATAACACAAATATCTGCAATGATGTTCTCGATTCTCTATATTTTCATATAGTTATCCGAAAGGTAACGTCAGCTATTCTAAGCTTACTCATAACAATAATAGTTAATGAAGTAAGATGTAAATAACAGGATATCCATCCTCAAGCCCACGCTGTCGCCTAACGTTTTGCTTTCAGGTCAAGGTGGAACACCAATCTAAGCCACCAGTTCAAAGCACTTTACGTCGATAGTTTAGTTACAAAATGAATGATTTTTTTTGTTATCAACTCGTTTTTAATATATTACAAGAATACGCGAAATATATTTACATTTATAAAATAGTTTGTCCTGACTGACTTTCAACGCACAGCCAAAACTATTGAGTCTAGAAAGCTGAAATTTGGAATATTGGTTGAAGTGATTATAAAGCTATTTTTTTTTAGGGGGAAATGTTGGGCTAACTTCAACTTTAACTTTTAACTTTTTTTACCCTTCCTAAATAGGCTGCTCATCCCGAACACAACGTTTATGTCTAATTATTTATTTTTCACTGAAAGTTATCTTTTTTAATACAATAAAAATAATACTTTGGATAAGTTGGAAAATAAATTAACATGGACTATATTATTATTTGTGTACTTTTGTCGTCTTGCGGTGCAATGCTTAAGTTCCATTTTACGCTGCCATTTTTATTTAATATATTTAGGTACACTCGCACTGCCCATGCTTATGGACATTGTAAGACATATTAACCATCGCTTACATATTTAATGCGCCACCAATCTTGAGAACTAAGATATATGTATGTAGGTACGTGTAAATAGGCGATTGAATTTGTGGAAACTGGGTACCTAACCGGGATTTTTTATAGCCCTACCAAAAAGTTTTTATCAGAATATACATATTATGTAAGTATGAAATATATCCCAAATTCTTTCAAGCTTTTGTTTATACTAACAATCCGACCCGACGTCGCAAAGAATATAATTTCGATATACTCATACAAATTATATGAATTGTTGCTCTCCGAAAATTGAAAACAAATTAAATACGGTATGTTATATACAAAGCCTACGCGGATGAAGACGCAAGCACAATTTAATTATTATTTATTTACATAAATGTTGTAACATTATAATACATTGGATTTGGAATGAGGAAGATATTTGTTAGGAGTTCTAACCAAAATATTGATACCGTCTTGATACCGTCGTCGAAGATAATTGAAATACAACGCTCGTACAACAGTAAATTATTATTTATCTTATTTTCTACGGTATATGATATAAAATTGTGTATCAAAGAAACTCATTGCTCGATTTTTTTATAATGCGTTGATCTAAATGTTATACCTTTTTTGTATCATGACCTATACGCACTTCAGTAAGGTCAATTATTTATCAGATTGGTATTGAAGGAAGAGTATGAAGGCTTCAAAAATTTGTTTATAATTTTCGCTAAACTGGATTAATCCAGTTTTTGTTATTGTAACATGTTTGTTTTTGAGATTTTAGGACTAAAATTATAGATTCAATGTATACTGAATCGAATATTGTGAGGGAAAATTTTACTAACATACTCAGTCCGAATATATAAAAATAAAAATAATATAAGCAGTCATTAGAGATTATTTACAAGAACCTGTACTGACAAAGTTGCCAATTATTTAAATTATACATAAAATACAAATAATAATATATAAAAGGGTAGGAACTTTTCGAGTAATGATTCAAATTCACATTAAATCCGCAGTAATCGGATGTATAATTAATTGTCTTTTATCAAATAACAAAAGTTACGTATGTTATTTGATTGCTGAAGAAGAGTGGCTTCTCGGTTGGTAGAATATACTTTTGGAACCGGTGATAGCTTTTCTATAATTTCTTAAAATGAGTATTCAAAAATGTGTACATAGAGTGCTTGATATAAGAGGTTTTTTTATATAAGTTATTGAGTTCAATTACGATAACGCACCTACTTTTTTTAATCTATTTAATAAGTAAAAACTGACGTGTATTTGGTACTATTTCAACTAGAATAATTAACATATACTCTATGAACCAATCGTGAGCCTGATTGCGGTAATCTTTCCTTTGGTAAAAACATTTCAATAGAGACGGTTTCATAAGAGATTAATGTCTGGGAATCGTGTCTTTTGATATTAGAAAATATCGAGTGTCGTCTGCCCGTTTGGATTGAACGATTTTTGATCTGTTATTATTCACTCGCACAATACTGCAAGAGGTTTTTAAGACTGCGAGTATTTTTTATGTTCGAGAAGAAGATAATTGAAAAAGATAGATCTCATTCACTTGTATATTAGAATGCCATAGTCATCCTCCTGCCCTTATCCCGATTTTACTTGGGGTCGGCGCAGCATGTCTTCTTCCATACTTCTCTGTCGCACAAGTAACATTCTTTCTAACCCTATCGTCTTTCACACAATCCATCCATCGTTTCTTTGGTCTTCCGCTACCTCTATATCCATCTACATCCATTCTCAAAACCTTTGTATATTAGAATGAGGTGCTTTATAAGTAATGACAAATTTGAGCGTTACTTGTTTTTTTATAGATTGATAGCCGCTGTACCTATGTATGAAAAACGGTGAATTTATTTAGCTTCGTTTATCTTGAAGGCAAACGGTATAAAATAAACCAATTAATACCGACACTTAATTGAATAATGTGCTGACGTTCAACGTAGAGATTTTTGTTAATTTAATTTGCTCTCTTATACGTCAAATGAGAATTTGATAGAATGATTACAATAAACGCACTTAAAAGTAAATTAATAAGATCATAACGCTTAATGTAAGTTTTAACATTGATCCAAACAAAATTATAGGTAGATCTACTTTTTTAACGCACAAATTTATAACTCAAATAATATCATTGGTCATATTCCGTTATTTTCTTGTGTACCTTCAATTTATTGTAGAAGTACGTCGTTTACGTTAGTCGTTAAAAAAAATACGCTAGACCTGATTCTCACCGAATGAGTTGCGTGTACTATAAGATCGTTAGCGGATTGCTTAACAATAAAAATATTATGACTGAAGATGGTTACGACAGTATTAATGATAAAAATCTATGTGTTTTGTTTTGATTTAGTAAAATATAAGTGCCACTTTTGTTTTGTAACTACTGCTTGCGATCGCCTACGTTGCTCTTAAATAATACAGTAAGATTATAACTATCGTTAATATGGGTGGTAACACAAAATTCCATTGTTGTCTTGGCCTTGCTATGCGAACGAATATAGTTTCATCTCCAAGCACACATAATTTTCATTTAGTAAAACTAAAAATGTATAGACAACCAATTATTATCGTTTAGGCATATATTGGGGAGGGATTAATGTTCTTACAAGAATTGTTCAGATTTCATGAGGTAGGAAGGTATGATTTAAGAAGTAACTGAGTGAACTTTATGACTCGAGATGAAAATGTGAGACCAAACATAAAAATAGTTCTTAACTTGGTGGTAGTGCTTTGTGCAAGCCCGTCTGGTTGGTACCATCCACACATCATATATTCAACCGGCAAACAACAATACTTAATATGTTTTTTGTTCCGGTCGGTGAATGAGCAAGTATCATTACAATACCAAGGTTGGTGGTGCATTGGCGATCTAAGACATTGTTGACATTTCTTAAAGCCGAAATGTCTATAGGCGATGGTGACCACTTACCATTAGGTGGCCAATTTGTCCGTCCGCCTTCCTATGTCATCAAATAAAAATATTGAAAATAGTTTTTTTTTATACCAAAACATGATCATATTTTAAAACAAGAAGTTGTTCTACCAGCGCATGCTCATCTGTGATCATTGGTACATGGTCAACTGCTCCAATTCCGAGAGCGATTATGACGCTAATCTTCTCATTAGTAAGGCTCTACGTATTTTAAATAAATGATGATAGATAGGAGACCGGAGTTTATCGTGTATTTACAACGGAGATTAGCGAACTATGTAGAAAAATTATACTTATGTATATTCTTTAGTCGTAATTATTTTTAATTTACCGCCGGTTCGAAAAAGGAAATACGACTAAGAAAATCGGCGTAACGTTAAAATCTTCTAATAATTGTATAAAAATGTAACACTGTTATCTTCGACTTCTTATACCCTGCAGATTAGTTATCACTGCAATAGTATGTGTTACATTATATCTTCAATGACGACAAACGAAAAAAAAGCATAAACGATCAATTATTAATAATAACCAGAACTATTGATTGTATAAAACAAATTGCTAGAAATAATAAATAAAACATGTTATTACATCTTTTGAATAAGTCTTCACCTTAGCGGTTAGTTTACTAATTGAATAAGATACGATTTACAAATCATTACAATTAATTTAGCGTAAAAAAGTAATTACTGTTTAATGATAGGCGCATCATCCGTGTATGATACAATACATAATACTTGTTTCCATAAACACGGGCTATGTAATACATATGTACAAACATAGTCGGAAGTGTTTACATACGGTTAATACATGCATAGATGCGGCATTCAAAGGTAATTAAGTTGTAAATTTTCTTAGCAATTATCTTAATTTTGAAGGTTAGTTATCTTTAAATTTAAATAAGTTTTCATAGTTTGTTATTTGATGTTAACACCTTAAGTTAAAAATGTTTCGTTTTAGTATTTATTGAGTAAGTATTTGTTATTATACTAAAACAAAAAAGATTATGTATTATTTTATGACGCTTGTTCGTGAAACTATCTATAGTCTAAGATCCGGCTGCAGAATCAGTGTAGTGTTGGTCTGGCTGTGAAGAGGTGCGGCCAGATGCGCAACGGCAACCATGATTTTTCAGTCTTTATAGGTGTTGCCGTAAATTGGACGACATTTTATTGAAAAAACAAGTCGATGAAATTTTTGACGGAATAAGAATTATTAATAACTTAATTAAAAATACTAGCGGCCACATTTTGATAAATATGTGTAAAAATTTGGTTTTTAGCAAACACTCGATGGGTACACTGATTCTGCAGCCGGATCTCGTACATAAAAATGTCGAAACTTTGGGTGTCTTAGTTATAATTATGCAAAATATAAATGTTTCTTATTTAATAAGACATAACATTGGGTGTCATAAAAATAACCAAAGGCCAAGCAGCCGAATCAATTGCTTTCAATTTAAAAGATATTTAAAATAATGATTACGGACGGCCTCGTTACATTTTTAATATTTTAAGGAAGCGCACATTCTTTTTTTCTTTTTTGTAAGTCTTTTAAATACAACTATTATTGATGAACCGCGACTATTCTTATATCCTAAGCCATGGCTATTTTATTTTATTTAAACCGAGATTTTAACAAAATATTTTTATTATTTTAGAAGGGTACCAAAAAAACGGTCCTCAGTATGGTCAAGGGTTCTCTAATAGCTTTAATGATTGTGATCCAGTCTTAATGATCCTTCTTTGAACTGGATATATTACAACCATTTGTGTTATACTGTAATTTTCAAATAGATGTATATTATAAATAATCAGGGTAGACATAAGCCGCGCGTTTGGGATAAAGAAATTATTAATTAAAAAAAAAATTAAACATATTTAAGAAACAAACTATAACACTTATTTAAACTTGTCTTTAACGCAAATCTTTATAGACGCACATATATATATAACGTATCACTGTTTTTTCTCTAACTTAAATAGAACCGTCTTCAAAAATAAATGGTGTTTGGTAAATATTTTTCTTCGGCTTAATTGACATCTGTTATTTTTGAGTTTCAATGTAGGTACGAACAATTAGACGTTTTGAGTTTATATAGGAACAAGGATTTTTAACGTTTTGATATGTAGTTTTGTCTAGATAGAGTCATGTTCATGCACTATTTAAAATCACACACAAGCAAAAATTAGACATTTATCTTCATAAAAATAGGTGTTTTATATTACTAAAATTAGTTTATCTTCTGTAGAAATATAGAGTTATGAAAAACCAAAATCGTATCATTATGTGTGCTTTATGAAAAAGTATTTTATTTGTGATTAATTTCCATGTTTTCTTTTCCCCAGGTCTACCATATGTGCGATGGTCTAGGCCGGCAGTTCAGCTATTCCTGTCCAAACACGACGCTGTTTCAACAGCGCATGCTCATCTGTGATCATTGGTACATGGTCAACTGCTCCAATTCCGAGAGCGATTATGACGCTAATCTTCTCATTGGTAAGGCTCTACTTATTTTAAATAAATAATGATAGATAGTTGACAGGAGTTTACTTGTTATTTGCAATGGAGACTAGCAAACTATGTAGAAAAGCTTATAGTGCGTGAATGAGCGCAATACTTGATGGTAGGGCTTTGTACAAGCCCGTCTGGGTACGTACCACCCACTTATCAGATATTCTACCGCCAAACATCAATACTTAGTATTATTGTGTTGACACAAAGGACATAACATCTAGCTCACCAGGTTGGTGGCGCATTGGTAAGGAATAGTTATTATTTCTTGCCACGTCATTGTCAATAGATGGTGGTAAACACTTACCAGGTGGCCTATTAGCTCAACCGCCAAAAAAAAAAATGATGGATGCAATTTCCATTACAATACTCATAATGTGATGGTCCGGTCATTCGACGCGTTCGTGGTGATTTTAGGCACAGGATGAACGTCATTACGTATTTTCATACAAATTTTAACTAACTAACTTTTAAATTTTGGTTTACTACTGAAATTTTCTTTACCAAAAATGCAAATTTTTTTTGCCCCACCTGAGGCTTTTTTGCCTCAAGATCTGCAGCCTTAATTCAATTCAATACAAGTTTGTTATAACTCTTACCCTAGTATTCTTAATCAGAATTAATAATTACTACTTGACTATATGTAGTAATTAGTAATTATTTACTAAAGTTAAGTTCGCAGGCTTCATTCCAACTAAATCTTTTGCTTATTTAATACGTTTCATATGCTTTTCACGACAAGCAATGAAAAACTTTGTTAAGAAATTCGTACTCCGAATCCTTTTGTGTAAGGAAAGAAATAAATTCTATATAAAAAAAAAAGAAACTTGTCCTTGTATTTCCGAAAGCTCTATGTAAGCATAAATAGTATATATTTTATTTATTGTAAATATTTGTGGGCGATAATAACGTTGGCGTTCAATTTTTAAGAAGGTTTTCTAATCTCGGTAACAACGTCTTATGTTGGAAATATTATATATATATATATATATATATATATATATATATATATTCTAAACAAATATATATAAGGCTTTTATTTCTTTTAATCAAATTGTGAGCCAAAAAGTTTGAGAAAGTGTGACAATTCAGCGTTGTACAAGCACACCTAAATATGATAAATAGGTGATAGGAGTTTCTTATATATTCTTTTAATATTTATCTTTTATTAGCGAATCGTTATATGTATATTTTTGTATACTTGTTCAAAGTTGCAAAACCTTTTTGTTGTTAGGCAAATTATACTTAGTACTAGTTATTATTCTAGCCGGTTAGTCAGATAAATGTGGCACGATAGCTATAATTTATTGTAAAAGATAAACTGTTGTTACGCAAAACATAGACTTTCACTAATCAAATTAGTTCGTACGTATTTTATGTTATTAGTATAACCTATGTTAGACTAAGACACGTAATTGAAGATGCTTAGTATAGGATGGGTTTGGGGTATTATCGCCTCAAATGGAGTGAACTATTCAGAAGTGACAAGTTAAGTCCTATTGTTTAAATAAAACGTTGGTAATATTTGGTACCCATATATGGTGCCTCGTAATTAAAAACAATCTTATCTGTTAGCAGTAATAGCCAGTAGATAACAAAGGCTTCTTCTATCTATTTCAACTTTTACTGTGCCGATGCGGGTTGGTCATTCGATGTGATAGAATTACATCCGATACATGCACGTTTCTTAACGATGAATTATAATGATAAATGAATTACATGAAAACTCAGTGATGATTTAATTTCATTGCTCATTTCATCATTCAATAATTGGATTTGAACCCGCAATCTTTGGTTAAGATTCATGTACTAGTCACTGGGCCTGGTCTCGTCGGCCATCTTATTATTAGTACAAAAATGTATTTTTTTGAAGATCATATATTAAACATTTCGGCTTCATTTACGTAATTCAATTCATTAATAAGGAGAGTCGTAGTTTTCTCGAATTTTTAGCATTCTTCCGTTAATAGCTTCTAAAGTTAAACCATTTAGTGGTAGGGGGCTTTGTGCAAGCCCGTCTGGGTACGTAACAAGCATTCATAAGTGAACCAGTGTAACTCACTTGTATTGCACAAGTGACATAACATCTAACTTCACAAGGTTGGTGGCGCATGGGCGATGTAAGGAATGGTTAATATTTCTGTAGGCGGTGGCGACCACTTACCATCAGGTTTAAATCATAAAAAAACAACAAAACATTTAATAATAATATTATTATAAACACTTACTTCTTATTTCGTAATAATTTTATTAAGGATGTTTTTATAAAAAAAATCAAAGCAAGAATAAAATCGGTTAATAAAATTAAAAATACGATCCATTTACAATACTATCAGAATTCGAAATCCATGTATTGTTCGTTACCTTCAATACAAAGGCCGGCGCGAGTGCATGTTATCAACCTTGTCGGTCTTCGTGTATATCCACGATACAGCCTCAATTTGGAGCTATTCTTAACTGATGGTCGATAATAATAACCACGATCTATCAATCAATCTAATCATCTGACATCATACGAGCGATCAAAATTGAAATATCATTTATTCATGTAGACTGTAGGTGCAGTGCACCAGGGCCCGAGAGCTCTGGGACTCTAACCTAAGTTTTGAAAAGAGCGGGTCAGCCAACTCGTCAGTTCCTGAAGCTAGAAAACCACGACCCTGCTAACAAGTTTTTTTTCCTATCTATAATTTTGAAGGGCAATATAAGTTAAAGGCCCGATTATTTCCTATGCACCGGGGGGCCCTTGCCCATCTAGCTGCGCCACTGAATTTGAACCTTCATGTTACACCCAGCTCCCAGTTTGGAATAGAGATTTGGGAAGAAACTCAACAGTTATTCTTTCTCATGATGACGATTAAATGACGTCCACCATTTTAAACTACAGAGACACAAATTGGTACTTGACCCTATTATACTTTATTTCTTTTATTTTAAATGGTACAAAGTTACTTTTACGTTGCGTTAACTTGGTGTCAGGGCTTTGTGCAAACCCGCCTGGGTAGGTACCATGCACTCATCAGATATTCTATCGCCAAACAGCAGTGTGTTCCGCACAATGACAATGTGTGGTTAATATTTCTAACAGCGTTACCACCACGTGACCATGTACCATAAGGTGGCCTATTTGCCCGTCCACCTACCTATATCATATAAAAAAACGTTACTGATTACCGTTACACCATTATAAATCATACATGATATTCATATATACATACACGCATATATTAATAGTAATTTATAGTGAAGTTACATTCAACAGTAATTTTGTGATTCACAAACAACACTATGTTATTCATTCGGTGTAGTCATCGCTCATTTATTTCAATTATAGACAAAAAAAAACAGGAATTCTTGAATATTGTCTAAAGCAAACATCAGTTAGGAATGTTATTAGAAAAACAACAAACACAGCGATCTGACTGCAATGTCCACCCACAAAACCACACTCGATTGCTCAACGCGCAAAAACATGTATGAATGGCCAGACACTTATGTAATAATTACGTTCATACATATTACCAAGAATAATTTGCCATTCAATGGTTACAGGTATAAACTCTAGTTCATTGCCCTTGATCTTTCCCGTAATACGCCCTTTGTATGCTGTGCATGGACATTAATAATTAGTGTCATTTTGCATACTCTTATGGAAAGATTTAATGTATGCGTGTGAATAAATTATAAACTGTACACCATGTGTAAATTTTCGAATTGTATTTATTATTACTAGTGGGTCTCCTGCGAAACTTCGCGTTTATTCAGAAGTTTTTTAGGAATTTCGATACCTATAAACAGGTTTTGTTTTGATTCCATTTCATTGTAAACTGCAAGTCACTCATTTGCATGTGGCGCTAAAATGATGAAACCTTTTTTAAATTATATTTTTTATGTCAAATAGTATACATTAGTACAGTTGAAATTGGAGTTTGTTGCTAAAAATTTGTTTTAATTTTGTTTACGTTATTAATTTTTTTTCTTACACAGCCGTAGTACAGTTCTCTAATCGGCCAGTACCTCTCTTAAATTAAGTCTTTGTTAAATTGTAACAATTTAGTAAATTACAATCTCAATACTCTTGAATTTTCTGCACATCTACGGATCAAATTCAAATTAAGACCATGACTGATTTTTTATGTGCAGCTATCGTCCCATAATCACTGGAACAAAAATCGGCTTACGCTATCAATATATAAGATTTAATCATATTGTTTTACATGATTATTTGTAGAACACTAATAAACTCGTAGGACTGTATTACTAATACCATAATCAACCACTTTGGATTTACAATTTTTAATAAATCAACATTTTCAAAAATCAGGTTTCACTTATCATAATAATAAAGTGACTACGAACGTGTATTTACATAAATCTAGTTTAGTCATTTAAGTAATTAAATTGGTAGTATATCTTCGTATTTGGAAGTACTTTCTAAATAAGTTATCGTTTACAAAAAATTTAAAAGCATTAGTATTTTCGGTAGTATTTAATGTTTGCAGTGCGTATGGATAACTAAGTTTTAAAGCCTAAATTCCAATTTTCGCATCAATGTGTGACATGCCACAACATTACGAATGATTTGATTAGCTCTAATATATTTTTGTAATTATTGAATTTTTAATAATACATTATTAATATAACATAGGTTTCGTATGTTAACGAAGGTTGAGAACCGTTGAGTTTCTGAATTATAAATGACGTGTAATAAAGCAATTGTTGATTAATCGTAAAAATTTCCCAATGCTATCGTATGAGTCAATAGTTTGCCAAAAGAGTCTTCCACATTTGTTGTATATGACTCATTAATTCATGAGACTATTTTTTATAGAAACGTGACTTTAAATTTACCAAATCATTTTATCGTATCTTTTATTCACATTACGATTCTAAATTAATTATTTTGAGTATGCAATGCGTATACATATGTAAGCCACATAAAACCCGACCAACAGAAACTGTGGAACATTCTAATTATTATTATGTATTTCGCTGGTAAAAGTTAAACGTACCATACCATAACTTTAAGTTTATGGTTATTACATTCTAAATTGTA
Source organism: Vanessa tameamea (assembly GCF_037043105.1). Classification (NCBI taxonomy): domain Eukaryota; kingdom Metazoa; phylum Arthropoda; class Insecta; order Lepidoptera; family Nymphalidae; genus Vanessa; species Vanessa tameamea. Next base: position 6,612,039 of record NC_087319.1, on the reverse strand, counting down.
AAGATTAAACTTATATATACCATACCATATATATAAAAATAATTTGAGTTGACATAGTCCGAATAAAAATTGAACAACGGAAGTTAAAAATCGTTGCGAAATAAATGCGATCGATGGTAGTCGTGGCAGTATTTTTCAGATCATGAAAATCGTTTCATTTAATCCACAATTATTATAACTGTTATTATTGCATGTTGTACAAACCTTAATTCTGTTGATACCAATACCAATCAAGTCGCAAGAAAACAAATAACTCACAGCTTTGAAGGCAAGTAACTGTCGTTGCGCATAAACGCGTTAAAAATTAAAATGGATTGTATTTGTATGCTAAACTATGACAATTAAAATAATAATTATTCTATATTTTTCATTTCAGGTCAAAGGGACAAGCCGTTTGTGTCTGACGAGGAGATGCGTCTCCGAACTCCTAGACCCGATATACTATCTGTGCCTCCGAATGATAAGTACTACGATGGATTAAGAGAAGCTGAATCTAAGGTGAAAATGATAAAATCTCTGAATTGTTAATTAATATTTATATTTCACATCCTACTCGCCAAATTGTTTTTTTGAAAGAAAGAAATATTTTTTATAATAGCATATAAAATAAGAGTATATATTTATCGATCCTAAAACTTGTTTTTCAAATACATTATTAATTTTTAAACGAACATCATTTTTTTTATTGTAATAGTACATATTATAATAGTAGGGCTATTGAATATACCATATAAAGGCAATTTACAGATGGTCTCTTTTCCCCCATTTTACCTAAAGATTGTGTTAAGAATAGGAACGTAAATATCCCAAATAGGTAGAGACCTGTTGGGGATATTTATTTGCACCTTGCACACGATAAGGCGAACTATGTACATTATACGCTTTTTTTAAATTGCATAATATGGCTCCTAGAGATGAAATGATGTAATTTTGTAGTAACGATTTAAATATTCAAGATAATATTTTTAATAAGTGTATTTTTAATATTTCAGTTTCCAATTCATCCTGATAACAGCATTGTTGGAATATCAGATTCAATTTTAAACTCGAACGACTTAGATAGTGACAAACCAAGGTATAGACCACCTACCTCTTGGTCAATGAGCACCAAAAAGAAACCACGTCCAGTTAATATTGACACCGGTACTTCGAATTCTAATTATTTTAACAATGTTAGACTAAACTTTAATGAAGGCGTTGGTGATAATAAGAAAATATCTTCACAAAGTCCTGGTCAATTACCTTCAACTACTAATAATCGACCACGTGGAAATATTAATCCACCATCACAGGACTTGAGTCCACATTTTTTGCCACCAACTACAACTGAAAGAAATGATGATTTAGGACTAGATATCAGAGTTAAGCCCACTCCAGACCCCGTGTTTAATTTCATAAAACGTTTCGATCCGAACTCTCCAGACTCAATTAAAACAACGATGACGAAAACGGAAATTATTGATCTGAATCACCATTTACCTGATGGTCAGGTAAGTTCAGAAGAAGATAGGACTCCACGCAAAAACAAGAATTTTGGAAATAATTTCAATGTACTGCAGGCTGATAAAAAGAAGAGCTCTACTGATGGGTCGCGATTTAATTCAGTTAACGTAAAGTCAAACTCCGACGCAAACATAGAATCTTCTAATGTCCAAGTACCAAAACCATCCAAGGAACTCTTGCCACCCAAGACTGACATAACAGAATTGGCATCGACAACCATGGGACCGCCTATTTACTATGAATGGAAATGGGCTGTACCAGCATTCGACTTAGAGCCTCCTAAATTAAGTAACGAAACCAACACAACGACACCTAAACCAGTTAAACCTGGGAAGAGACCATTTAGTGTTGTAACTCGATCCACGCCAAAAATAGTCGATCCTACGCCCAGTAATACTGAGTACAACATTAGTTCATACTTTGTCCCGGATTATGTGTTTCCTTTAGATGGACCTCACCCAGGATATGACGATGAGGACGCGCATACGTCATTCCAGGTTCAAGTATCTAGACCTGGTAGGGCTAGTTATGGAGAAAATCCCGCTTGTCCTCACTGTCATCCGGCGTACCTTAACCCTGGAACTTGCGAACCGTGCATTGTAAAGCGGTAACATTCAATATCAAATAATGACTTCATATATTTAAGTTTTTCACTGACATTCCAATCCTCACAATTATTGCAGCAAAAATAATGCAAATCGCTGTCGTTGATTAAATACGACTATTTCATTAAGTTGAGTTGACAAAAAACGATAAATCTTATTTATTTAGGTAAAAAGTTTAATAAAGTTGAGGTGTTTTGAATTTAAATAAATTACACTTGTATGGTTAGTATCTGTAGGTAAACAAGTCAAAGATGAATTTCACTTAAAAATGTGATGTTTGCATAATTATTTTATAATTATCAAATGATAAATGGTTAATACCATTAAAAATAATCCGTATAAAAAATCGTTTCTGATGACGTATTTAATCCAGCTTTAAAAAGCGCTTTTATCCTATTACGATCTGCACCGCACGGTTTCACCTGAGTCGCTCGTTATTATATAGTATAACCTTTCTCAGTCAAAAGGCTGTTTAACGCAACCATCTTTTTTTACCGGATTGATAGATCTGGTGATTATCGCATTCAAATAAATAAAACGAACTTTTCAGTTTAATATAATGTCACAGAATGTAGATAAACCTACGTATATTTTACCTACGATCGAAAAAGTAAGTGACCTATTTATTTGATCATATTTTTTAACTGAAATGTTATTTTGAAATACAATATTACTTGTTAAAGTAACACAAAACTGTATATAATATAATTAAGCAGAATGGAACAACTTGTAAATTATATGTAAGTAAACATCATATAAGTTAGCTATAAATATTTATAATATTGTTTATATTTGTACAATAAAACATGCCTGTTATAATACACATTAAGTTACAAATAAATAATTAAAAGTTCTTCGTTTTATTGCTTTAAACTAAAAATTGTAGGTAATTATTATTTTTCCAAATATTTTGTTTTTTTTTTTAAATTGACATAGAAACTTTTTGAACACACAAGTATTCACTATACCAGTATAATAATGAATGTATTTGATAAAAGTATTTCCCAGTGTAATAATATTTGTAATAATTATAGTACAGTAATTTGTAAAGTAATAAATCATTACTAAACATTATTATTACATTAATATTCGCCTGGCCTAGGTGTATTAAAATAGCTATAATATTCTTAAAGGCTCCTAATCCGCATACACAGGAACAGTAGGTACTGTTCAATCCTAATACACCCTATATATATATACTATTATATATGTACTATTTAAAATACTGTTTTGAATATATGGACGACTCTCATAGCCGTTCTCTTCGATTATAATTTAATCGTACAAATGACCTCTCTTCATCCTTTATACAAAATCCTTTTTTGCTTTCAGACACGCTCAATCTGTTCATATTTTCTAAAAATTAAGTAAAAGCTTATTAATTAGGTATTTAAATATATTTACTATTCTAAATAAATAATGTTGACCTTAGAGTTAAAGGTGTATTCATTGAAATTATTAATGTTGAGTCTACATTACCACCTTCCAGTACAATTCCTCTACCATGAAGGTCAAGGTCGTCTGGAAGAAATTGCTATTTAAGTAATTGATGGCGCCCAAAAACTTATTTGAAGATAAATGTACACTATTTCATCTAAAATTACTTCAGCACTGATACAGCATATTTAAAATTGGCAGTAGGATGCCATACATTTAGTTGTCCTTACGTAGAGTTTTTAACTTTTGAATAATATCAATCCACAACAGCGTGATTTCTAAGGCATTTTCTGCCTCGATCAACCACTCTGTGGAACTAGTTTTGCCGGCGGTTTTTCCGAACCGATACGACTTGGGAAACTTCAAAAAAAGAGACTACGCCTTCCTTAAAGGCCGGCAACGCATCTGCAAGCCCCCTGGTGTTGCAGATGTCCATGGGCGGTGGTAGTCACTTTCCATCAGGTAAGCATCTTCCCCGTTTGCCACCTATACAATAAAAGAAAAATACAAATTGAACTTACATACTATGTACATTACATAGTAATATCGTAGTTGAAAAAATAAAATTTAACTAAGTTATACTATTTATAAAATAAAATAGAGGAACATCTACGAGTCATGGCGATTTTGGCCGAGGAAGCCTATCTCAAGATAGACCATAAGTCATGTAATATATTACCTTTAACCTTGGAAGTAAAAAAAAAAACTCGTTTATATAAATTGTTCTCATTATAAAGACAATGCTTAAAATAATGATAAACTAGATAAAATGTGTGTACTATTTAGAATCAAAAAATAATTCTGGGTTTAGAACTGGGTTACTGTTAATTACTTATCTGTACTACGCAATGGCTATATGTCAAATACAAATAGCCGTCATGGCGTCGAATTAATCACTATTCGCTTATGTCATTAATGTCAAATTTCACGTCGCGAACTATTCGCTAAGCATAATGGCTAGATGTTTTTACAATTTGTAATTACAAAATAGAAATCTGCATTTCAGCGTTCTATTAAAGTTCATTAACTTAGTGTATGACAGTAATACAATCTCGTATCGAGAATGAGTAAATTAAATCCACTAGGGCTGTTAGTCAATTATGGTGATTCGGATGAAGACATAGATGAAGGATCACCATTGTCTGCAAAACATAATGATTATACGACTAGCAGACTAGCGAAAACACCAGCGACTTATCCGGGCTATGAATCCAGTTATCAAGCTCCGAACACACCTGCCGGCATTCATCCAGCACCCATACCGCACTGTCGTAAGTAATTTTTAGTTACGATAATTGTGTTAGTTGCAGAACGATAATAAATATAGCAACTTAATATAATAAATATTTGCTTGGAATTATAAAGAAGTAATTTAAACATTTAAGCCATGAAAATTAGACTGTTGTCAAATAAATACTTATAATAATGTCCTTAACGAATTTATATGCTCTGAAACGTGCAGGATAATAAAGTGCACAATTGTAAATAACAAATATGTCGAAGTTATTTAATCAAATTTTTTAAATATACTTTACAAATAATATTATTTAATAATAAAAATAACATAAATACACTAGTCACAATGATTTTTCAAATAACACATACAATTTAAGAGAAAAAAAGCTTACTATAAATTTATTACAATACAAACAATTCATCCCATACAAAAGTTAATATGTGTTATATTTAACTAACATGACTGTATTTTAAATGTTGGATAATAGTAACAACTGAGTTTTTGGCTGCTTTTTCTCAGTAGAATCTGCATTCAGAACAGGTGGTAGCTTCACTTAATATAGTTTGTTAAATGACGATTCAAAAGTGCTTGTAAAAATCTAGTTGAATAAAGTATTTTTGATTTATAAATGAAAACTGGTGGTAAAGGACATCTGGGTTCGAACCACTCATACCAATTCTACTATTCAACTGCCAAAAAGTTGCACTTTGTATTACTTAGTTCCAGTTTGCTCATCAAACTGTGCTTACTTAACAAGTGATATAAGTGTAACAGCTTTTTTTGTTTTAAAATGCCTACATCAGCCATAAAGAGTTTTAGGGGATAACTTAGTATTGGGTTATATATTAAAAAAAAATGTACAACAAAACATTGGTAACTTATATGACTTACAAGCCTTTTTGTGTTAGATATATGACATAATATAAATGACAAATAACATAATTTTTTTTTTTATAATGATCCATGCTTATTGCTTACAGCATGGTCCGCTTGTTATGATGAGAACAGTGGATTCACATATTACTGGAACCAGCAAACAAATGCAGTGACATGGGAAGCTCCACCAGAGTACATGCTTGCTCTCAAATTAGCACAACAACAGTTACATTTGTCAGGTATATAATAAATTAATTTTGTTAATGATAGGTATTAAAATTACAAGAAGTGGTTTAACAGTCTTATAGATCACATTTGCCACCAAAATTTAAATAGAATAAAATAATAAAACAGGGAGTAGACAAAATTAAAATTAATTTTAATCAATGTTTTTAAACTTGAGTAGATAATACAGTAATAAAATTGTTAAATACATAATAAGTTATATTTTGTTATGCAAGAGCTATGTTCAAAACAGGTTCAACAGAAGTGTCGGCTGAGGAATGGCAACTTTACCAGCAAGCACTAGCTGAGAAACAAAATTCACAGAACAAGATTATTGCTAAGACTGCTGTCAATACAACAAAGAAACCTGAGAAGGGAACAAAGGAAAAAAATTCAAAGAGTCTCAAGAAAAGGGCTGCTAGTGATGATGAGGAGGAGTAAGTTGATAAATTATTAGAAAAAACACACATAAAATAACGTAGTTATAACAGATCGCATTTTTATAAGCAAACTGCATATTGGTTTGTTTAATATTTTTTTAACAAGACTCGATTCCAAAGATGCTTAATTGCATCTTTTTTCTTTATTTTTTACAGGAAAATAGAACTTATCACATCCTACCATAACTCTGACTCAGAATCCAATGATGAATCAGAGAAGACTCCACCAGTCAAACCACCTCTACCAAAACCACCAAACAAGTTACCGAAGCATCCGCAGAAGAAACAGAAAACTAAACCACAAGTAGAATTTGGTCCACCATTACCACCAAATCAAAATTACACTGTGCCAATTGGTCCGGAACTACCAACGGGATTGCAAAACGAAAGTACACTCAAATCACCAGAAAATAAGGTTGATATTACAGTTAAACAAGTAAGTTTGCATTGTTATGATTATGAAATATTTTTTAATTCCGTTTTGCACCAATGATGAGAAATAAATCTGATTTTCGCTTAAAGAATAACAATACAAGGGCTCTGGAAACTCATATCTTTTTTAGAAATATAATGCGTTTAATTTTTGAATAATATTTTTTTAACTAAAATAATGGCTAACGTAAAATTATTAACCATTTGAAATCAATTTCGATCAGATTTTGTTTTCACATGGTTTTCTTTGTATTGTTTTTGGACTTTTGCCATATTTTTTTTTAACAAGAAAATGTGTCTCATGTCCTAAGCAATACTAAAAGGGATTTCAGTGAAATTGGAAATGTTATCAAGCATTGTGATGGCTAAAGTTTTCAATCTGAGGTGCATTTGTATATGATATATTAGATGTTTAATAAATATTAAGCTATACATTCAAAAATATTATCTTAATATTTGTCTGTCTGTATGGTATATGTTATATTGTTGTTCTTAAAACACATAGACGTAATTTACTTAATATTAAAATCATTTAATTATTTAACATAACTAAACTACCATGAGAGGTTAAGTATCTTCATAAAACACTAATGAAATTATGGTACTATGTATATATGATTATAGCAAAAGTATACATAAAAATTCTGTTTCTACTATCAAAACAGGATGCTCCTCAAACATCAAAGTCCATCGATGATGACGGCCAAGATGAAAATTGTCTCCTGCAAAAATTAAAAGATAAGGCAAAACTATTGGAGAAACTCGGTGGTGAGTTGCCTTCCGATCTACAGAAAATTATAAAAGACGATACCAAATCTAACAACGCCTCTCCACGAGGTGAATCTAATGCCGCTGAACTCGACATTGACGATTTATTACAAGAGATCGAGAAAACGGAATTGCCAAAAGTTAAATCCAAAGATATTAATGAAAGGCAGAAATCGAACAGAAATAGTACAAGCAGTTCTCCAAAAAGCGGTGAAAGAACACCTCCGTTAGAAGAATTTCATGCACTATTCCCGAACACCAATGGACCTTCAACGTCATTGTTTCCAAGCGCTGCTAATATAGACGAAAGTAAACCAGATATCAAGCCAGAGGCTCCAGTCGTTGTAGAAAAGGAAAAAAAGGAAAATGTCTACTTAACGAATTTAGATGTACCAATAGAAAACGTTGGTAGAAAGAAATTGAGGATATCTAATTCAGTATTGCCAGATCGGAGAAAGGAGAAAGTTGAACTACCGGTCTATACAACAAAATATTCCCAATTTATTGAAGGGTTCTCGAATGAAAGAACCGGTTTGGGTTTCACTAAAGAAGAAGACACTGGAAGTAGTCCAAAGAACATGATAAATTATGGCAATGGTCTAACATTTACTAAAGGAGAAACTTTGAATGAGGAAAAAAAAGATGAAGATCTAGATGACTTGACTGATTTAGTGGAAGCCAAGTTGAAGTTTCTTAATCAGTTGCAGCCGTGCGTGTTGTCGCCGCTGCAGGAAATGTTGATCCAGATGCAGGTTTGTGTTTTGTATTTAATTCTATTTATATCTATATTATATCAGGTATGTTGAACAGATATAGATAAATTGTTATCTTTATTAGAAAAAGTTTTAAATATTATCAATATCAAGATTTCAAAGGATTAACTTGTTTGATGTTTATATTGCATCATTGGATCTATTCGTGCATAGGATACTTGTGAATCATAGGTAGTGCCAGTGCCCTAAGAATGATTAAAACTCCCCCCAAAGTTTTTATTATTAACCCTATTTGAAAAGAACATAACTTTTCTTTCCTTTAATTTAGTTTTTCTTAACTTTCATTTGCATTTTCTTGCTTCTTTCTCATAGTCTTTCCATACAATATGTTTGGATTTTTTGTACTAATTTTCCCCTAAAAACCCTTCCTCTGTACATCTTGATTCCCCCCTAAATTCGGTGAGAAATTGTCGTAACTGCACGCGCCCGGTCGCGGTTGCAGACGCTGGTGTCGGCGTTCCGCGCGGGCGCGCTGTCGGGCGCGTACTGGCGGCGCTGGGCGCGCGGCGCGGAGGGCGCGCTGGCGCAGCACGAGGCGGCCGCCGCGCCGCCCGGCTGGCTCTGCGTCTTCCAGAGGTACGCCCGTCCCTTACATAACCGCCCGCCCGTCTTGACGCCCGACGGCCGCGAGTCACACCGACCGCGTTGGATCGCTGCTTCATGTTTTTAAATCCGCGATTTTAACATCATTTAATGTGTACAATTGACATGGTGTTCGGTGCGACCTTATTAGGGACGAAATTATTTTATTTTCATATAATATATTTCCTGTTATAATAGCCACACCATTACTATTTTTAAAATACGAGTGTGCTTCGCGGTTAAGCGGGACCCCGTTAGTTATCTTTCTTTTAAATAATCATTATTCTCGATAGATTTATGACCTTGAACTCTTATCACAAAGACTACCATTTATAATAATTAATTAATCAGATATACTCATCTTTTATTAAGCGTCTCCCCTGTTCAGTTCTTTGCCACGCAGTGCTGTCAATGGCCGACTGTTGTTCGTTGAACTTTATAGATGCACTGTCACTGTGCTGTTGTCAGATGACTTTACTGCTATAACACTTATTCGGGATGCATCCTGACCTGATTTTAATGTGTTATCAGAGCTCTCTAGAGCCGTCATGATTGTGTTAGTTCAGAGGGTGATAATCATCACTCCATTTGTTATATCTAATGTCACCAATTTACTGAGTTTATCTTCTAAAGAAGTAACATTGTAAGCTTCTAAAATATGGTTAACTAGTTTTCAGGCTCCATTTATACTCCTACTTCTATCTACTAGTATCATCGCAATATCCAACTGTTAAAATAGAATTAAAAGTCATAAGTATATATGGTCCTATAACTCCTCAATCACCAATTCACTAGATAACTTGATATTTTTGTTCTCAACTGTCACGTTAAACAGATAATAATCAATTGTGAGAAGTCGAAGGTTTTTATAAATAGTTAATGGGCCAACTTTCAAAATGAGATAAAAATAAACTATTTATATATAGTGTATTATGTCCGAAGATATTTGGATAAACTACATTAGTTTCGAGCAGTGTATATCACTCGACACAGTGTATATAATATCGAGATTGGCGACTATTTGATTTTCATTTATTAGTTATTTCGATTTTTTTTTATCGTTTTAATGATTAGGAAGCATATACATTAAAAAATATCCTTCAACCCTCTTCCATTTTCATCGACATTCCGTCTATACGCACGTGGTAAAACTATAGTCCTAAAAATTTAATTAATAAATAAAATATTAGCTTCAATAGATGCTAACGTTTTCAATGTCTCTTGTATACATATTTATAAAAAAATAATTTCTGAATTCACGAATTCTTTAATATATCACTTATTGATGTTATCTATTATGTGTCGGTGTGACTAGCAGCCGTGAACTCTGAAGGTAATTGTTACGTGGTGTATTTTTTTTTGACAGACTTATTGTGGTGTAAACTTAATATGATGAAAATATTACTATTTTAATTTGGTGAATACGTGTATAGTTTAAAAGACTGATAACAATTATTATATACATTTGTTGTTTTTGTATTGTATAATTAAAAAAAAAAACTTGATAGGGATATGTTTTTCATGCGTTTATGTAACACCCTGTATTTCATTGCTTCTGTGATATATAAGTACCTGATATAGTTAATAGATTAATAAATCATTATTAATAATCGTAGTTTCTTTAAACCTTTTTATCATCCTGAGTTAATAATTACAATATTATAATTTTAGTAGGCGATTCAGTTTTTTTAAGGAGATTGTTCATTGTTATTAAAATCTAATTTATATGAAAAGCATTTTAACACCAATACAAGTATGTAGCTATATGTAGTGAAATTTATGGAAGAATGTAGAAGATAGAAGCTTAAGGAAGGAAAGAGAAGGCAAGAGAAGGCGACGCGCCGCGGACCGTGGTGAGAATGCAAATAATTTATTTAACATTTTTATTTCTTGGTAATACACTTTGATCTTTTTCCAGGTGGCCTTTAGTGTGGCGATTAACATTTTGTGTCTGCGAATATTAGAAAAATTACGTAGCAGGTGTATACTGAAAAAATGTTAGTAGTTGTACATTTGTTGGTGTTTAAACAAACGCAAAAGGGTCAAAGATATTTTAAAAATCGGAAATGGAAAGTTTTATAAATATAGTTCAGGAAATTAGGTTAAATTATTTCGCGGCAGACACGACCTGGAATTCTAACTAGAGGGATTAAGTATGAACAGAATTTTTATAATATTCACGTCGTGCGAGAATTCTTCCATTACACATTTACATCCGAGGATTTAATCGAGAATGGAAGAGTTTTTGTTACAATCATGTGTATGTTTTAAGACTGCCTTGTGATTTTAATATGCGACTGTATTAATGAATAGTTTGTGTTTTATTTGAAATCTAAAAGAAATGATATCTTCAAGGATTCAATGTAAAAACAGTTTTACAAAACAATATTTTAAGATTTATTTTAACGTTTTAAATCAGTCGCAGATTTAAAAGAACTCGGTGTACTAAAAACTTCTCCGCGCTAAATATTTCTACTGTTCCCTTGTGACTGCAGGTCTGAGGGGCGGTACTGCTACCGTCGAGAGTCGGACGGGTTCGTGCAGTACGAATACCCAGCTGTCGCCAATACAGACATGGATATTTGTACCACACCACCGCATCCAAGTACGGAACCGAAGGTGTGTACCATTATTGTATTTATATTAGGTACGATTGGTATGTACAGATACGCTGGTTCTGTTGTTCATTATAGTCATTTTATTCTTCTGACCTATTTCGGCCGAGCCATAGCATATTATTATAGTAATCAAAATCTATTTCCTCACCTGATTCGGTGGTAGGGCTTCGGATATCAGATATTCTACCACCAAACAGATATACTTAATATTGTTGTGTTCCGGTTTGAAGGGTGAATGTTCCAGTGTAGCTACAGGCACAAGAGACATAACATCTTATCTTCCAAGTGTGGTGGCGCATTTGCGATGTAAGGAATGTTTAATTTCTTAATGAGTTAATGTCTATGGGTGATGATGACCCATTACCATCAGGTGGCCCATTTGAACCGTCCACCTTCCTATAGTATAAAAAAAAACACTAAAACTCACTCATATAATCGACGCTGTGCGGTACTGTAAATACTTCCAACTTCTATTGTGATTTTCTTTACAGAATAACTCTCTAATTCATTCTGGCTCTTCCTAAGTTTTTTTTGGGTTTCTGAATTTATTGTAGTAGGTATTACATTGTTACACTTTAATTTTATCCTTTTTTTGTAACTTTTTTATTGTAAATTATAATATTATATATATTACAGTTTAGATATAAATGGCAAATAAAATATAAATATACAAATGCATGTCTTAGCGTGTTGTTTGCCGATTGCAAAAAATCAATGATTGTTACTGTTATTATATAACACGTTAGTAGCAACGTCAGTAGCAACGTCAGTGGCACCGGGACAATATTAAAAATTAAGTAATAAATAATTTTGTTCACCGTAAACTTGAAGTAAAATTGTATTAATTTGTATTGACAAACTCTGTTAGAAGTTTGTATAAGCTCTTATTGCCTTCTTAAATTTCCAGACAACTTGACATTGGCATAATGCATGTGGAATAACATTATATTAAATGTTATATACAAATATAAAATTAACAGAACAAATCATAATAATATGATGATTGTGAATTAAAATGACGCAAGTGCCTTTTGTACAATTACATTTCTAACACAAGCCATGAAACGCAGATGCTACAAATGTGAATCGTATGAATTTATAGCAGGAGGTGAACCCTCCGCCGCCGCCCCCGTCCCCCCCGCGCTGTTGGCGCACCACCCCCCCGCCTCCCGGCACTGACCCGGTGGCCCCTCCGCCGCCACGGATCGTGAGTTGGTTTGCTATGTTAATGATGCTTATTTGATTATATTTTACAAAAAACAGACACACTCGTTACGTTTATTCAAAAAAAATGTGACGTAGATTATTCGTATCAATCAAATAGAAATAAAACAGTGTCCTTATGTTCTGTTATTAGCGAACATTATTGTCTTCAATGTAAATAAGTAATGCCATATCAAATATTAGTTATATTTTATTATATGTTACATATAAGCTTTTCTACTTTAGCAAGAACCAAAGAAAGAAATAGGCGATGAATTGCAATCGTTCTACAACGATATAGCTGAGCTGGAGAAAACTTCGGGCTCCACAGAACCGAACTCTCCCGAGCCACCGCCGCCGCCGGAGATCAGCGACAAATCCAAGGATAAAGAAAACAAAGTGGTCAAAAAGAAGCCCAAGGTAAAAAAAATGGTTTTGGTTTTTTCACCTAACTTGATGAAACTACTTGAAACTGTTTGTTTATTCAAACGACAGATTGAATTAATATTAAATTATATAAAATATTGTCATTATTTATTTATATATATAGGGAGCAGCGATATTTCAGTTGGCAAAACGTTGGACTAAAACGCAAAATGTCGATCTCACGATTTAAATTTTCAGAACGCGTGGGAGCTTTGGCCGCGCGGGGTTTCACGTAACATGTAATTGTAATGTGTAATGAGCGATGGCAGATGAATGGCATTCCTAATGTGTATGTTCTTAATTTGTTTCAGATGAAGGTATCATCGTCGTTAGGGATGAAACAAAAATCCGTATCTACTCTCGTTGCGAAATGGCAACAGGTCGCTGATGAAATAAATTCTGACTGATTTTTTTTATAGCAATTGTAAAATAGCAAGTGTAAATATATTTGTATAATAATAAAATATTTTTGTCGCTCTAAAACTACCAAAAAGCTAATTTCCAAAAACTCCGTAATTTCTAAATAATGACAATCATATTATGTATTTAATATTTCTATATAGCAACATTCAATACCATAGATGTTTGTTTTCCAGGATGCTAGAATTGCCTTAATTTATATTTTTATTGAAGATATGACGTGAACTTTACGTAATGTATTTTATACTGTACATACTAGTTATATTTTGTATCTAACTTTAAATATTTTATGATTAAATTTAAAAATAATGCTCTTACAAGCGTTTTATTTATACCTTTCGATTGATTTTATTTCTAGATCAATGTAATTTACAAAGGACAAAATAAATTCTACGCTTATTCTTGTATAGGCTTTTTAAAATAAAAAACTTTGGATGTATGAATTCAACAAAAATATACGATATTCAAAATATAGTAATTTTATTTAAAAATAATACCCCTTTTTAAATAGATCTATTATCACAACTATTGTTATGTACAGCTCTTAAGTTGGCCTTAGTGCCTATGTAAATGGTTTTTGACACGACCCAACACACAACTTTATGTCAAAAAAAAGGTATAATCAATATAATTACTGGCAACAAGCTACCTTTTTTTCTCGTTGGGAAAACGCATTGCGCGTTTTCCCCACATAAAATCTGGTCGGTATCCACATACCGCCCCCCCATTTTATATGGGTCAAGTTTCACGACTCGCTCGTTCCCAGGACACCTAGTGCGCCCTAGTACACTAGAATACCCACTAAAAAACTAGCGGTACCCTCTCCGTCTTTTTGTCCGGCGCCTCAGGATCGCTTTCGCATGCTACCGTCACGTCCTGACGGTCGGCCCGCCTATGCGGGCCTCCCGTTCCGTTGCCTACTGCGTGTTTTCGCAGAAGGAGCACATTTCCGACCAGCACGCCTCGCTGCCGAGCATAGCGTTGATGACGTTTGGCACCGTAGGGCCCCCACGAAGCACACTCAGTCGGGCTGTGGTACGCCGTGTCCATTTGCGCATCGCACTTGTGGCAGGTCTGTGACACTTTCCGCCGCGCTATCCCGTGCAGGTAGTGCTTGCCGAAGCATACGTGTCCGATAAGTAAGTACCTGCGTCATCCTAAAAAGCTGTAAGCCTACTAAGATGTTAAAAATGCAATTTAAAAAATAATTCTGGTCGTAGTAAGATATAATGTTTGTCAATAATAATAATAATAATATCATGAGAATGTTACCATTCAAAAAATCCAAGCTGCTATCAATTCTATTTTACGATAGGTGATTGATATATCTTTATTTATAATACAACACTATTCAATTTAACTACTTATCTATATATCTTATTTTTACTCATATTATAAATGCGGAAGTAACTCTTGGTTTAAAGCAACTTCAAGGAAGGACATTTTATGCCTAAGCTATTTTTTATGCCTAATACCTGATTACTAACCCCTAAAGGCCTTTTCCCTTCCTGAAAGGCCGGCAACGCACCTGCAAGCCCCCCGGTGTTGCAGATGTCCATGGGCGGTGGTAGTCACTTTCCATCAAGTGAGCCTCCTGCTCGTTTGCCACCTCTAACATAAAAAAAAGCGAGCTGAGTCGCGGAAGATAACTTGTATCCTATAAATTACAACATTTTCCCTAATCACGGAATTAGTGCCTAAACATTTGAGTTCTGATTTTCAAGATAACGGTTGAATATGCAAATCATTGAAGATATTAACAAAATAATTTATTTAAGAATATTACCTAGGTACGTGGGATATGAAATGTAAAAGCTCATTGTAAAAAAAGCACATATTTTTTATTTAATAGTTTCAGTTATAAATATACACAAACCAAAACCAAATTATTGATCTGGAAATTTTGCACACACTTTTGTTATAGATATATACATATATACCATGTACATATAATATTACAATAAAGTTCAAAATTTTCAAAGGAATTATACTTAATATAATCTGAATATAACAAACGTTAGCAAGGTGAATTTAATAAATCAACAAATAATTAAATTTTTCACAATGATTTTTTACGAGCATATGAAACCGGACCGTGTCAAAGGATATTTGATTGGGTACAAAAAAAAGGCCCGTTTCACGTGTCCATTTCGGATTCAATGAATAACACTTGATTAGAGAATATTTTTTACTTTTCGATAAACTTTGTCTTTTGTTATACTTTAACAAATTACGTACCTACATTTAAAATGTCGGTATTACTATATTGGTGCATTGTTAATACGCTAATAAATTTCAAATAAGTTATAATTTACTCAATAAAATTAAAATGACTGGCTGACATTCAACGATAGGTCAAACAGGAAGAAATTTTGCCTAGGAATACCTTATGCAGCGTAGGTACGTAGTAAGAAAACATTTTTATTAATTCATCAAAAAGGGAAACATTTGGAAGGGAAAAATTTCTATAAAATATTGACCTTTTTTTCAATCTTTGAAATATGTATATAAATCGGCTTCTATTTATGAGTAAAACATCGATAAAGTTTTTCTGTGAATTCATCCCTTGAGAGGGTGAAATTGGAAATGAAAGTGTACAAGTTTACCTTTTTGATGTTAGAAATTGGTGTTTAGACATATGTTTCTGAGTAAAAGACTGCTGTTACAGCGTTTAATGTTTGATGAGATATCTTATCGGATATACGGCTAGTCGTTAATATAAAAAGTACAATTTAAGTTGTACACGTAGATGTAATACTAAATAAAGTATATAAAAGTCAGTTAGTTTACGAAATAAACTCATTCATTTAAGAAATGAGTACAATTGTTCCATCACACGTTAATTTCCATATTAATCAAATATCTCAACACTACAGTAGAACGCCGATTATCCGAATTAATTGGGACCGGCGTCGATTCGGATAATCGGACATATAATAAAGAAAAATAAACTGTCACGTACAGAATAAATTTTATTAAGTTTAACAAACACAGTTCTACAATAACGCTCGATTGAACATCCCGATCAGAGTAATTTGCAACCCCATTAGGCCTTAACAAAAATACAAAGTATAAAAATTAACAAAAATGACTTGGTTTTAATTTTTTATATTACTCTTAGGACCGATTCGGATAAAATTGGCGATTCGGTTAATCGGCGTTCTACTGTACGTCCATTTCGATAATATAAATATTTTGCAATCCGCATTCCGCACGCTGTACTGTACTGAATGTTATAATTAAATAGACAAGTCAGTAATTAAATTAAATAAAGTAGAAAAGACATCTTACATCAATAGTAGGCTTCGTTCATTCGGCAAAGTTATCCCCTAAGGCCGGCAAGTTTAGTCGAACAATAAATAATATAATCTTTGTGAAACAAATAATTACTTAGATGGCTTCATATTTACAAGTACTCCAAATACATTTATTTTACGAATATAAGTAGATTTGGAAATTATACTGGAAAATAATGCGTTTTTAATAATTCTGCCGCTATATCTAGCGGCAGAATTATTATAGATTATCTGCGTTCTGATTTTGTCGTTACTATCTATGGGTGTACCAATATTTTTATTTGATTTCATTTATTTGATTCCGATAAACACAGGCTAATAATAACAAAAAATTACCTACGTATATGACGGAGGATGAGCCTCAGTTTCATCAGTATGGTCCATAGTGGGTAAGTTTCAAGCAGTGGGTGTTAATGGGTAATGTTGTAGCAACGAAACACAGTAGATTAAACAACTCGTTTATAATATTAAATTGTAGTATCTTAGTTATAACTTGGAACGCGCGTCGGTATCAATATTCAACCGCACTGCTCGGCTGCTGCTCGAGAAATGTCGAGTGCGCCGCTCAGCCGGTGAATCATTGACTACGTCGAGCGTCGATAGAGGGCGCTAACGTTCCAATGATCTTCTTGGTGTGGTTTCTGTAGTTACTTTTTCTCATCATACTCTGCACATTTATATTTCATGGTAAAAAGTTATATTATCAATACAATATAAGCCGATTAGCCGATATTACAATACAATTTTTTTAAGTTTAACTTGATAAGAACTTCTAGACAGTTACTTACTACAAAAAACTTTATCCTTAAGGGTAAGGACTACTTACGGCTTACGGCCCTTACGGCTTAATCTTCTCGCCTGTGTGTCTACTGTCTTCTCGCTTAGGTATATTTAACCAGTATTATACATCCGTAAGATTATTACGACATGAAACGATGATGGAGGTTATCACACATAAGAGCCGCGCGTTTGTTTGATGGCTTAGTTTTATTATATTAAAACTATCTACCTGATTAGATTTTGGCTCAAAGGCTAAACAAAAATAAGACATTATAATAGCGCACAATAACGCATAGTCCAATGACAGGAGAGTGATCAGACAGCAGGACTAATGACTTTACATATTTTCCGACCCGTTTGTGCTACACACAAAGTAATCCTAATTCCGGACTGCTACTGAGAATTCCAAATTGTCCGATCTGGGTTCGAGTCTATTACCGCACAATTTGCAGCATTATTAGCTAGTAATTTTATCAGTCAGAAAGGTGAAAATACTATATCTACTCGGTGGTGGCTTTGTGCAAGCCCGTCTGAGGAGATACTATCCACACTCTATACTATCTACAGTAGAATCTACATTTCGTTCGTTTTTTTATGAATAAAATTTTATGTTGTAAAATAACATGACATTTATTGGCTGGATTTCGGAATATACATATTAATTCCAATTTTCACGGAAAAAGAGCTTAAAAGCTTTTGAATTAAAAAACCGTATATATGTAGATTAAGGTAGTAGTAAATTTATTCTCTCTATCCAGATTTGGTTATCGATTTCCAATATTTTTTACGTATCGGTAGACACACTTAATTTAGTACGGAACGGATAACTGTATTTCTTTTATTGAGGTTGAACGAACAAATCCTTAGAATCATACAAATTTAGATCCCATTTTTGGTTACGCAATGGCAATAGAGAATGGCTCTTTTGGTCGAGATAGACAAGTGACTTATTTTTTCGTCAATTTTTCTGCCATGGAACGAGTAACCTCCATATTCATTCTTTAATTCATTACAATTTATTCAACTATAAAAGTTAATTTAAATTATTCTTAAACTAAATTCATAAGACCGGTTTGACCAAACAAAATAATTTGGTAATTGTTAACGTCACGTTTAAAGTTAAACAGCTGTGCAGATAACCCGATAGTCGTGTTAGGTTAGTTAGAATTAATTTTAGCTAATTAATTAATTAAGATTAACTCTATATGAAGGTTGTGAGTTCAAATCGAGGCAAAATCCGCGAAGTAAATTTTGATTTACTTATCTAATTATTATTGATTCATCTCTTGTTAGCCGTTGAAAGATAACATCGTGAATCGTGTTGCACGAAATTCTGTAACAAGTGTATCCGTCCAGCAACCTACATTGGAGCAGCGTGATTTCATAATCTTTTCAAGAGGACAAAATGCCTTAGCCTAGTATTTGAAAATTTACCAGCTCTTTTTTACAAAAGCATGATATACAAAAGTTCTCTGGCAACACCAAATGAAATTCCAATTTAAATCTCAATCGTAATTCAAATTTGGAACGATTCGATCTTCGTTTACGAATATTCGTGTTTTACATTATACACTACTTTTCGGCTTATCATTTAAAACATTAAATTAAATACTATATGGTAAAAGTAAATAAAGCGAGCTATTTAAATTTAAGTCGCGTGAATATTATCAGTCCTACGCAAAGGGTTAACTAACTTAATAACATTGTCAGCCCTCGCGTATTCTTGTAATTTTACTGGCATTATACTCGTAGGTGTTGGATCAAAATTCTTATATTTAATCTTTGGGGCGAATAAATTTAAAGAACGGTTTTAGTAATTGGGTTGAATAAAATGTCAACGAATATACATACCCACACCACCCAAAATTCAGAACCCCATATACCTTATTCAGTAACTGCAATTACTAAATAGTATTATCACATTTTTCTATTTTCTCCAAACATAAAATCAATGCACCTGTCGGCTCCCTGCTGTTGCAGATGTATGGGTAGTCTTTTTCAGTCAACTGAAGCTCCTGCTCGTTAGCCACCTATTCCATAAAAAAATCGTATGATAATGTTGATCTACATTCAATGAAATAACCTTGCTTGTAAGTTGCTTCCACTAGTTGACGAATTTGTTTAAATTTTTGAAAACCACTCGAGTCTGTACACTGGTTTACACGGGCTCAAAACAGAACGCAGTCATACAAAGTTTGTTTGGCGGTATAATCCCTACTAATGTTATAAATTCGAAAGTAAGTCTGTTTGTTATCTATTAACGCTGAACCAATATAGATGAAATTAGGTACGGAAATAGTTTGCGTCCCGAAGGGCTAATATAGTTTTTATCACGAAAACCATCTCTTTAGGGTGGATAAATAGAGGGATGGAAGTTTGTATGGGGAATCAATCAATTGCCTGTGTAAGTATGTATGTATAAAATTATTTCATATATTCTTATCCTGGCGATAGTTTGATCGATGTAGAAGCTGACGTGCTCCATCTTGTTTTTTTTGTGGCATTGGTTGGCGGACGAGCATATGGGCCATCTGATGGTAAGTGGTCACCACCGCTCATAGACAAAGGCGCTGTAAGAATTATTAACCATTCTTCACATCACCTATGCGCCATCAACCTTAGAAACCAAGATGTTATATCCCTTGTGCCTGTGATTACACTGGCTCACTCACCCTTCTAACCGGAACACAACAATACAGAGTACTGTTATTTGCCGGTAGAATATCTGATGAGTGGTTGGTACCTACCCAGACGGGCTTGCATAAAGTCCTACCACCAAGTGAATCATCGTCATCTTTTGTTAATTTACAACACAGTGGTCAGTATAAAATCCTCCTACATCAAAAAGTACATATAAGTGATGTCATGTGATCGTTCAGTGTCGAGCCTATTAATCTCAAACATATATACTGACCATCCATTTTTATTTACAACAATAATATGAAATAAATCCCTATTTGTGTCCTTAAAAGAAAACCATTGTTTACAATAAATATTTATTTATATGAATCGTGATAGTCATTAGGGTAAAGCCGTCGATTATCCAGTCTAGACTGCGAGTGACTGGAAAACGGGTTGTTTTTGTTTGAAATATATAGAGTAAGGTCAATGACTCTACAACACATTGTTGACTAACATGAATAGTTTTGAGTTTTCTTTCAAGTTTCTATTAACTAACCTCAAATATTTTTTTCTATGTATTAAATGTAGTATAAATGTGTGTACTATATATACGAGACAAATATTTACGTCAGTGTGTGTATGGTAGAATTATTTTATCGTGCGAGTTAAATTACAAACTGTGGCGTAACAGTAAATATATTCCAAGAAGTAACGAGATACTTATATATTTAACCTTCACGTAAAACAAAAGTTTCTGAACATTATCTTGGTAGGGCTTTGTGCAAGACCGTGTATCAAAAGGTATCAGACATCCACACATCATATATTCTAAGGCTAAGCGGCAATAGTTAGTACTAAAGTGTTCCGGTTAGACGGGTGAGTGAGCCAAGTAACTATGGGCAACAGGGGCACATCCACCAACCAGTGTAATGAAAAAACTCTACAAGTACGGTAGAGTTATAATCAAATTAAAATATCAAAAAGTTGCACGCGACATTGAAGACAATATTTATAACATAATATAAAGGTTACGTCGGTTGTCAACATTTCATGAGTAAGAAGTGATTTCTTACATAATATGGCTGTAGGTGTCACAATACATGTGACTGAATTTTGTTGTTTAAAAAAAAAAAAAAAATTAGGCGCTTGAAAACAGAACTGCTCGTTCTATTTTATCAAGTAGGTCAACCCGGCTCACCGCTACTTGTTAACAATTAAATAAAAAAAATTACAAATGTAACGGATACTCGTAGCTTAGATTGGGGTTAATAAAAATTATTAGTTGAAATAATTTGTAAGTTATTTCGTTAAGTAAATTTCGGTATGTGGTTGTGCTTGTGTGTTATAACCGAAAATATTCTATTATTAGTGCCAAAGTATTCGCTTTATAATATGAATTATAATCTGTCTGTGTTGTAATTTGATCAAACAAGAAAGATCTCCATAGAATTGCAAATTACATACAAGATTAAGATCTAATTATATTTGTTAAATTTTTTTTTTTTAGTTGTAAAGGACTTGTTAGGATAAAAAATCATAATAACAGTATCTATTCTCAAACACTCATAGTCCAGTTCGCGGGAAATTAGCTGTTAACTTGTGGTCTCCTCAATATCAGGTACAGGTGCATTTGCGTTCATTATTTTTGAATACAATAAATAAAATGTTTATAGTAAAATATTTTGATATATTTGAGCTGCTTAAATATCCTTTAGTAAATAATAAGATGTCTTTTTAATATTTTCGAGTGCTTTTATGATGATATTCGACATATCTAAACAAAAACTAAGTGATTGCCGCCCGGAGAACTATAAAACAATAATATGAAATTAATGATTTCTTAAGAATAATTTGATGATAATCTACCATTTTATATATATTTTATATATTTTTTATAATAATTAAATATTTAATTTTTGCATTACAGATGGAAGCGGTTGGACAAAAATAACCTATATGACATTATCTTTAATCTCGTGACTGAAAAATTCGTGAATAAAGGCGATCCATGCTAATATTGTGTAGATAACACGTTGCCCGTTCCACATGCACGGAATACAATATCAGTAGAATAACAAAAATATATTTTGTAATTCTAATCGGAGGCTTTATTCATAAATCATAATGTGTTTTATATCAATCGGATTATAAAATCGGAAAGAATATGAATAATAAATCATACCTCTTATTACATGTAATATATCTATATAAATGTATGTATCAAAAATCAAAATATTCTTTATTCAAGTAGGCTCATAAAAGCACTTTTGTATTGAAAATTTTAAAGCCATCACCGGTCAAACTCAGTAGTTACTATTTTCCACAATTATTTTTTAAATATTCTATCTAGAAGTCAATAAATACGATGTTCACGTTTTTTTATCTTTAATATAATATTGTATGAGTGAGCCTTATTTATCAATGTTTTTATGATATGAGCTTTTTTTTGCCCAGAGGATAGGATTAGCGTTTCGTTTCAACAGGGAGAATGCTGCTAGCATTCTTGCCACTATTCCACATGGTCATGATTTGTATGATGTAAATACATGTTATAAATACATTATATGAAATCATACCAATATATAATATTAGTATGATGATGGCTAGTTTTAAAAATACAGTATACCATTTATTAATTTATTTTTATTATTAAGCCTAAGCACAGCGATATTTCACTGCGATGAATTAAAGTAAATTAAAATCAATGATGACAGCTAGTAACTCTCAAAGGAACGTTGCCGACTGTCACTATTGTCCCCATTTCACTGTATTTCCGAGATCAGCTGAAAATTGTTAAATAAATAATTTGTGATTTAAAATTTTACGCGTATTTGTCAGGTAATATATTTTGACTTAGAGAGACGGATTTAATTTATTTTATTTATTTAACTTTTTCAAAATTATGGTAATATTTTAATCTCGACAACCAGAAGAGGTTGTTGAGATTAAATTCTAAATCTTACAAAAGAATGACACGAAACCTTTGAAAGATAATAATTTGGATTTCCACGAAATTCATTTAAAGTCTTTTGATTCTGTTTTCCTGTAAGTTATAAAATGCTATACTATAAATAGAAAATTGGGTTACAAGAAACCGATTTAATTTTAATCACTCGCTACTACTGAGTTTCAGATCTGAATTTCCATTATCTCGAATCCGAGTTTCGGCAATATCAACAAACAATGTACATTGCGAAAATTAAAACATCACAAATTAAATTATGAATAAAATTATCCATTTTGTTATCAAGCAAAAAATTTAAGAGATTGAATTAATGATGATGATGTCATACTGATTGATTTCGACCATGGCAGGTAATCTCAAGGGAGACGAGCGAACTACGCAGGACATATTAAACAACCAACCAACCCTTGTTTGCACACACAATTGTGCGCATTCTCTATTCCCTCTCCGCCATAATCTGATGGAACGGCAAATTTGATACGAATGCAATGAGTGCAAGTACAGGGTTAATAGCTTTATATGTTTTATTGTGCATGTGACTTAGAATTTGAACAGAAAAAAAAGTTTTAAGTTTTCGCCCTGACTTGGTGTTGAAACCCAAGTTTGAAAAAATCAACTTAGCTTTTAATAAAAAAAAGCTTCGTTTATTTAAATAGGCAATTTTGAGCGAGAGGAAAGATGTAACCAAAATACTTTTATCATTAGTTAATTATTCAATTAAAAAAATGGACATATTGAATTTATTCAATATGATACCACATATGTCGTAGTCATTATTTTTCTACTGTTATTTCAATATTTTAATTTTAATTTTTATTTACAGCTAGCGACCCGCCCCGGCTTCGCATCGGTGCAATGCTGTCACTAAATATACTACAGAATGTCTTTAACGTTCACAGTTTTTCATTCGTTAGAAAACGCGGTTTGTAACCGCTATGTGTCTGTCTTTTATATCTGTAATATCTTCGAAAATATTCATTTAAATTACATGCTATAAAGAGCCATATTGATATATATTAAATGCACAATGTATTTAAGGTACCTAATTGAATAAGGATTAATGTGTATGTATCTGTATGGCTTAAAATTGTTTCGAAAATAAGCCATTATTTCTCGTAAAAAGTAAAGGATAAAAAATGGTTGTCGTGGGCTATCCCTAAGAGATAGACATATACCATCACGAACTTTTTTGAAGACCTTTTGAAAGTGTATAACATACGAAATAACTTAAAAATTATGTATCACATTATTTTGGTCTATCTCATAGGGTTCAGCCAGCGTTTGCAATGTAAGCGCAAAAAATGTTTATTCACGACATTACTTTAGAAACCTCTAAAATTATCAGTGTTTCTCTACTATATTGTGCATATATTATATAAACCTATCTATTACATAAAACCGCATCAAAATCGGTTGTGTAATTTTAAAGATCTAAGCATACACAGGGACAGACAGCGGTAAGCGATTTTGTTTTATACTATGTAATGACATCATCATTCATACAACGTCGAAACTAACAAAATTAACTTAGAATTATATATTAATTCTTTTGTTATTAACATGATGGCTTCATAATATTAATCAAGTAAATAAAAAGAAGTAGCTTTGATTATTCTAAAATAGTCTAAATTAAACTAGTCGATTTAAGCATATTTGTTTTATATACTAAGTAAATGCATCAAATATAATAATATAATTCGGCTGATCTGTGAACCTTTTTGTAAGTAAAATCTATTTTGGTTTTTATATTATATGATTCTTTAATTTTTATTGCTGAAATTCCTTTCAATTAAATTATATGCTTTATATTTATTGTTGAGCTATTTATTTACTAACAATATAGCTAAGCTTTTTTTTAACTTAACTCTCTTTTTTATTTAGAATGTGTAAACTAAAAAAACAAATTGAAAAAAATATATAAATAACCAAATTTAAATATAACCATCATTTTTTTTGCATAAAAATATTTCATTGCTGAGCCTCTAAGTTTGTTTTTAAGGAGGATTCAGAGTTTAATTGACCAAGCTGTATTGCGGATTGGCAGATATATCATATTCTAGGATTTATTCGTCATGATATTTTCTTCAAACATGGAGTACGAAAAGGTTTTAATAGGTACTTGAAACTTAGGAGTGCTGCCCAAAATTGAACTCGTAACATTTCTGAAGTAAAATTAAAATTATGTGTAGTATGCAAAGAATCAATACAGATTTTCAGTACAGATATATTTTTATGTCAGAGTTCATTGAAACTTTCAGTTTTTAAGAAAGGCTCTTTTCATTTGTTTCATTTTAAAATGGTATAATATGGTAATAATTCATTGTCAAAATTTTGCTAAAACACATTTTATTTGAAGTTGTTGATTTATATTAATTTTACGCGTGTCGTATTTGTTTCATCGCAAAACCTAGTATTAAATGAGTCATGGGCTCAAAAGTAAAGTCTACGTAATTTCGATTTTTACTTAATAAAAGAACAATTCTGTTTAATTTAACAACTCATACAGTCATAATGAATCACAAATTGTGATTATTTGTGTTAACACACAAAACATTTGTTCTTGAAATTTTATTTTACACTTTTATACTATATATTTAATACCCTGTATAAGACAGCTTGATCTTTTTGACAGATGTAAATTTTTCTGATCGACATAAACGAACATATTATTTTCTTAATTTAATGATTTTAAAAATTGTAAAAATATTTTAAAAAATACATATAATACAAAAGTTCCTAAAGATTCAAGCGTTATCCGAAACTTTTAAGATTTTTTCTGTTATATATTATTGCTTCAAAGTAAAATTTAAAGAGAAACATTGAAAATAATAGACGCTTGTACAATGTTACGTCGGTCGGACGGTAGGGACGCGAATAACAGGCAGTAACTGCTACAAATATCGATTACAAAAATCCTTATTAAAGATCAATGTTAAGTTATTGTTACGAACGGGGTACGTTACGGGAACGGGCCTTTTGGTTAGGGTCTCTTTTACTAGTGGTTGGGGTCTCTTTAGCTGGTATAACTCTATTTAGAATAATATGTAAAAAAAAAATGAATTCTAATTTGAATTACGCATTCCATCGTTCCATCGACTGTTATATATGTTATATTTTCTGTTTCTCATCACTAGCCCGTCAGTCAAAAAGATCAAGCTAACTTGAACAGGGTATATATAATATATGGTATAAAAGTTTTGCAATTTCTATAACCGATACTTGATACAGTTTCACAGACGCAGAATGGCTATTTTTATTTTTATTAGATAAAGGATCGAAATGTATAAAGCAATATTTCGCGGATTTTTTTTCGTTAATCCAACTATTTTCTGAATACCCATCGTAAAGTCTGTAAAAGTCATGGTCAATTTCTTAAGACCTTTTTCTTATAGCTACAACCGGGTAACCTAGTTGTCCCGTCTAAAATTTCTTCTTTGTTCGATAATAAAGGATAAAACTAATGAAGTTTTATAAAAATAACTTGATAATATCTAGTTTATTTTTATATAAATATGGCTCTTGATATTTTGTTTAGAATTTATCTACGATTTAGTTCTTTATTTTTACTATATTAATATAAAATGGAAAAATATATCCTCGGATATATTTAAAAAAAGCTTAGATACAGATTAGATTATTACTAAGGCTTAAAGGCATAAGTATTTAAGTAAAATGACCCAATATGTAACAGCCCGTCAGTATCAAAGTAAGCCCCGTAATGGCCAGGAATTCGGTGTACTCCAAGTTGTAATATTAGGATCACTATTTTTCTAATAAATTACCCAAAGATGTAAAAAATGCGGGATTTTTCAAAATATTTAAAAATAAATTTATAAACACGTCACGATATATTTTTTTATTTCATTTTTCTTATACACTGTTACCAACTTCACAACCGCCTATGATAAGTTCATTTTCAGGTTGAATCTAAAAGCAGTTTTTAAAATTTAATTGTTACTTATGATGATGACTGTCAATACTTATAATTATTGTTTTCTTTATTAAATCATTAATAAAAGTTGAGCATAAGTAAATTAAGTTCGGATATGAACCAGCAATCATATCGATTCACATCTGATCCACCTAACTCTAACGTAAAACGAAAAACAAGTCGTAAATATTTATGATTAAATAATAAGTTTATTAGAATATATAAGCTTTGAGAATGATGTCTTATAAAAGAACTTTACTAAAATTCTTCATCAAAAGTTTGTTAGATGACGTGTCTTCAAATTGCTTGTAATAGTCTAGCGTGGCATGAAAATGATAAGCTGAATACAAACTATGAAACTTGGAATTGCTTTTGAGGTTCATTTTATAGCTTTTTACTGACATATAATATTATATAATACTAATAAATTGAAGATTATACCAGTTTAGAATATACTATAATATAACATATACATACTCTGTACCTTACCTGTTAATGGCAGAAAAATCTATACAATCGTCGAAGTTTCCTTCTAATTTGAGATGCTGACCCTACTCCAAACAATTTATTTAACTTTATTTTATAAAATCATTTTTTAATAAACCTAATGTAGAAATTAATTTGACGAAATTCCATTTAATGGTATATTCCTCCTTCATCCATAGACACTATAATGATAGCACATGAATCGTCGTGAATGCTACATTGTTGAATTAAATATAAAGCTACCGGTTAGAAAAGTATATTCTACCTAGAAGAACCGGCATGAAACTCAGTAGTTACTCTATTCCACCATTTTAATTACGGAGTATATCAGTAAAGAACAATTACTTTTTTATATATCCTGCCTAGAAGTCAGTAAATACTAAGCCCACGTTTTTTATCTCTAATATAATATATAATATATTTTATAATGATTTTTTTTTATTATTATAAACTGTTAAACCAATGTTAAAGCGATTTCATGACACCAAAACTGGGGTTTAATTGTTCTCACAAAATGTATGCAATAAAAGAAACTTTAATACTTAAATATATTATGTATAACGATTTACAGAACCCTAAAATGAAAATAAGAAACTGAACGACTCTTATCATACATATAAATAATAGCCTTAGAAGTTCGTAGCACACGACGCTCAGTGTATCTACAGCGGCCGTTCGTAGCTGACGTCTACGCATTAACTGTGAAGCGCTACGTTCTTTCAGAATCGCTTTTCCCATACGTGTTTGTGTTGAAAAATTGTTACAAAGATATTTTTTTGGATTCTTTTTTTTTCATAAAAACAATAGTTAAAATGTTCGAAATGGACAGATCGATGTGATTACATATTGATTGATTTCATCGGCTGACGATAATGGTAAGTAAATAATGTCCGGTTCAGATTGATGTCGATATAATTGAAAATACGATTGGTTGAAATCTATACGATACATTGTACTTGAATTCGATCGCTCGGCGTTTCTCGTTAAGTTTTAATGATATTTTAAATAGTCGCTGCTGTTTCGTAACTTTTTAAATATATGTACTTCTAAGTAACCGTAAGATTTAGATGGACACTACGTTTTTAATTTTAAAATTTAAATAAATAAGAATGTTAATCTGAGAGGCTACATATTTACCACGAAAAAATTTTATCAGGAAAATCAGGTGTATCAGGAAGCGAATGATTTTTATTTTTATATTTAAATTGTTTTATTGTAACAATTTTGTTGTTGAATAAGGGTAACACGTTTTATATGTATTTGCGATTGGTGTAGGCGATTTGATAAGATTTTCAAGAGATTTCGAGAGAATTTTAGGCTAAGCAAATATTGGCTTAAATAGTAAGACTTATATTGAAAAAAATAATCGTTTAATTGTATCATGAACCCATTAAAGTTCGGCAAAGATCAAAAATATTTGTAAATAGACTATTATTATTCGTATGAGTTAATTAACAAGTAACAGTCATTCCGTTGCGATATAAGTTGAAAAGACATTAGAATATTAATCATCATCCTCCTGCCCTTATCCCAATTTTACTTGGGGTCGGCGCAGCATGTCTTCTTCTTCCATACTTCTCTGTCGGACGTCATCTCACTAGTAACATTCTTTCTAACCATATCGTCTTTCACACAATCCATCCATCGTTTCTTGGGTCGACCTGTACCTCTATATCCATCCACATCCATTTTCATAACCTTTCTCAGAACATGGTCCTCATTCCTCCGCATAACATGCCCATACCAAGACCGCCGGTTTCCAAATAGCTTCTCGGTTACCGGTGCCACTTTCAAACTTCCTCTTATGTACTCATTCATTAGACATTGACATTAGAATATTAATATTTTTCAATTATATTGCAAGAAATAAACGCACTTTAGATCTTTTTTTTGTAATTCGTTTAGTGTCTCGCAAATTAATATCCCTACTGTAAACGGAAGTTGAACATGAAATAATAACTTGTGAATTTATATAACTGTTGTTTTAAACCTAAAGGCGTAGAAAACTATCGTATCGTTTGAAACATACTTTGAGTACCATAAAGAAATAAATAAATACTACTTAGCCACTATAAATACTACTTAGCCACTAGATATTAGGTATATAAAAATATACCAAGTCATTTCGAGTTTTCACCTTCAGGGTTATAAATTGTAATCAATTACAACCAATATTGAGACATATATTAGTACGTATCGATCTCTAACTTATTTAATCTTTATCAATGTGCGTTGTATGTTTTTTTCATATTTAAGGAAGCCACGTATCAGGGTTGTTTCATAGAACCAATATATTAAAACTACAATCTCTTTAATATTACGCCTAAGTCCCTGAGGAAATTATACTTCAGTTAGTCAATTATAGTTTAGTCGCGTTCCAATTTATATTGGAAATATATACAACAATGTTTTTTTTGTATAAATTGTATATAACAATGAATTTAATTGAATTAAAGAACCATCGACCAAAACTTTCTTGCTTATTTTTATTTATTTGCAATCTCGATAATTAAACTCTGTCTCTCTCAGTCAGTACAGATTTCTCTATATTTCTTCAATATAACTTAGAAATCTAGGTCATTTTCTTTGAGAGGCTCGTAATTTGTTTTCTCTATTAGAATATTTATACATTTGCTTCGCTTTTTCTTTTGTACTTCTATTGGAATATTTTAATTTCATTAAATAGTTTCAACTATTTAATGAAATTAAAATATTTGTCTTTCAAGTTAAAGACATAAAAATTAATTAATAAAAAATGTTTTATTAAAATATGGTCTAATTATTTATCAATTTTTTGTATTCGTATTCCGATTGAGTTCAAGCTTTGTGCAGTTGTTATTTTATTGAACTCGCGTGGATGTTTATGGCACAGTATCGACAACACAGAATACGTGGTGCGGGGGTCGAGTCGCTGTCGATACCGCTTTAACATCAATAGCAATAAATTTCCTTTGTCTTTTTGTCGTTGTGTGTAATAAAGTCTATTATTATAATTGCAACACATGTCGAATTATTAAGTATTATATGATATATTGCCGAGATGGCCCAGTGGTTAGAACGCGTGCATCTTAACCGATGATTTCGGGTTCAAACCCAGGCAGGCACCACTGAATTTTCATGTGCTTAATTTGTGTTTATAATTCATCTCGTGCTCGGCGGTGAAGGAAAACATCGTGAGGAAACCTGCATGTGTCTAATTTCAACGAAATTCTGCCACATGTGTATTCCACCAACCCGCATTGGAGCAGCGTGGTGGAATATGCTCCATACCTTCTCCTCAAACGGGAGAGGAGGCCTTAGCCCAGCAGTGGGAAATTTACAGGCTGATTATGTTTTATTATGTTTATTATGATATATATCTCCTACAGCGAATTAAAAGGGTATTTATTCTCTATAATAATTAATTTTGATATTTTAGCGGACAGAGCATATCCGGTATGTAGGTTTTGTTGAATTTTTATTCGCAATTTGGTTAATTGTAAACAATATATTTGTTATACTCGCCGCAAATACGGGTTCGAGTGGGTTAATTTTTCTATATAAGAGTGAATATCAACGTTATAACTTTAAATACATCGTTATCTAGTGGCTTGTTTATAAGGTTTAACATGAAATTCTCAGAAGCAGCCTAGTGCAGTCAAGGTTTACATTGCCATGCGTGTAAATACGTTGCTCGTGCGCCTGAACATTCTCTGTTTTGTGTCAAACGTGTCATACGCCGTATTAGATTGCCTTGAATGGTTCATGAGATTTTGGTGGCTCTTATGTTTGTGCACACACATATGCACTTAAATATTTCGTGCATAGTTGGCTAGCTTCTGAATGGCCTCCGTAGCTAAAATCGGGCAGGAAGATAAAATCGTTAATATTCTTAATTTATACATTATTCTTAGCTTATAATTATCATTCGTTATCATATAATTTGTTAGATTAATAAAAATATAGTACAAGAATAAGTAGTACATTACCAAGCTCGTAACCAAAATAAATATAAAATTTGTAACAAACGATATTTTTGTTATTTGATAACAAACTTTTAACAGACATACATTTTTCTCCGAGCAAGAGACTTGACCTTGCTTCAAAACCTGAATGGAAACTGACGATTGGTCGTCTAAATTTTTAGCAAAAAGTAATAAAACAGCTCATTAACGTGTTGAATTTTAACATTTGCAATCTCCATTAGAGCCACGCCATTCTAAACGTCAAACATCAGATCGCGAACACTAGATTGATGATAACCTTAAGAAATTGCTAGTTTGCCCTCATTGGAGTGCAGAGGTCAGATAGCAATCATGTTTTCAAGTGGTGACCTAAAATACATCCACTAGTGCTGCAGGATAAAGAGACAATCCTTAATAATTTAATAAAGTGTAACTTTATATGACAAAAAATACTAAGATCTTCTTTTATTTTAATTCTTTTATTTCTTTTATTTTAATTCTTTTATTTCTTTTGTTTTAATTATGAAGACGAGATGGTCTAGTTGATAGAATGCGTTGATCTGTTGTAGTATACTTGTCTCAGCTATACAGTATAGGTACTATGACATTCGAAGGTTTATTGCTATACTCGTAGGTCGAAGGCAGACGTTGCTAGTATTCATAAGGCACACAAAAGGAATAGTCAAATACAATATGATTTGATATATCTGTGTAGGTATTAGGTACGAGCCGAGATGGTCTAGTGGTCTAACCTAATCGATGATTCCAGAGCTCCATCACTCAGTATGTACGTTAAAATTAATGTGTTTATGATTTATCTCGTGCTCGACGGTAAAGGATTAGGTTCCGATGCTTATTCTCAAAAGGGAGTAAGGGCCTATAGTGAGCACCTTGTTGATGCTCCGTAAAAAAAAAGTTAATAAAAGTGGCAATAAAATATATGTAGTTGTTGCGCAATATGATTTTTAAATACGTACTTCATAACGAACTATATCTCTACCTCTTTCCTTTGAGTATATATCGATTCAACCGTTCTTATTGAGCTCCATTTATTTGTATACATAAAGTATTGACGGCGGAATCGATATCTCGTAAGCTATGTATATAATATTAAAACAACGGGTTGTTAAATTTTATGTAAAAAAATACATAATTATAAAAAAACTCCGTTAAACAGATGAATCAATCAATAATATATTTTTTCAATAGTATAGTGGGACACATTATTTATTACAAGATCACATAATAATAAAAGCTTGGAGGTAGCAGTGGTTGATTTACATGGATGCTGGTATCTGATCCGATTTATATCGGATAAATAAATTATGTATCATTAGAAAGGTATTAACGTTCAGAAGTGTCTTGTTTCCTTGTTCGACCGGGGTAATGTAGCCTCAAGAAGTTTGATTATTTCACGTTATAAAACCTTTGGACCACATTACTATTCTGTCTGTGTGTGATATCAGAAAACAGCCAATGTAACTTGTCTTGTGGAATGCTTCTACTTCCGTTTGAATTACTCTCTTGAGAATGGCAAGAATATAGCGAAGATGTGTCCGTTAGCTTTAACTTTAACCTTAACTTTCTTAAAGAAAAACGAAATGTTAAGCGTTGGAATTTGTTTTTGTTAAGTTATAAACTGAAAGAGTTCTACGAGTGCATATTATAACGTGTGATATCTAGAAATCTAGATATGAAATGGTTTAATGCATTATAGCCGTATCTCAATGGGTCTCCATTGCGATCAATTGGAATATAGTGTTAGACGATATCTGAAATCTATCAGCAATTGACGTGATATGTCTTGTGAAATAGCTTCTACTTCCGCTGGAATGACCCCTCGAGATCAGCAAGAGTGTATGCAGATGTATGTAAACGTTAAAATACTAAGAAAATAAAATTTAAAAAATGGTTTGGATCTTTTCTGTCAAGCTTCTTCTTATTTTCAGATTTTATTTTCCTATGTTAATCATTACATACTTAGTCGTATTATCCAATGAGTTTTCGTATACAAAATATGTTTGACAATAGTAAAAGGTGACTGCTCTAAAAGCCTTTGTTCTGGTATTTTTTCTGTTATATATATTAAGAGCCTAATTCGCCGACGTGTAGCGAAGCATATTAACCATTTTATCATTATATTTCGTATTTTTTCTAGATACTTACACCTAAAATTAAGATAACCTTTTCTTTATTTCAACGCCTGACCTTCAGCTAAGATTTGTCGTATTAATTTTCTTTTCAAATCTGTCATTTAAGAGCTTTCTCTCTATCTTAAATGAATATAAGATTTTAAAATAGGAGCCAAAATCTCTTTTTCTATAAAATGCCTACAAATTCAATTTTATTTGTTTAGGTGATATATCAAATTCTGGTAATATTTTACCTTTGGTTATCGGTGTGGGACTAGATAAATACTTACGTAGGTTTTTCTGAATACCTTTTTATAACGTTGACAAAGCTATAACTTATGCTTTCATTACCGTTTTACAAGGACTGTCACAGGTGACACTTGGACATATTAATTTGTGGACTGGATTGAATTTCGCTGTTACGTAAAAGTGGAATTTTTATTTTAAAATTAAATTTTTGGTGAGTTTTTCGAAATGAAATTATATTTAATTGTAAACGTCTTCCTCGTTCATACATAGGTAGAGACAAAAAAATTTAAGACATAACCTAACATTGTAACCTAAATAAAATATTGAAAAAAAATCAAAGAACAAAATAATTTTCATCAAGATTTACTCGTATAAAACTTTGAATATCTCGAGCGTACATACCGAAAACCTATAAATTCTTCCAATGATTTATACGATAGTAAGCCCCACTAAATCTCCCGTGACGGTTGGAAATATCTTGGTCTAATATATTTTGAGCACGTGGATTTTATCAGAATTTCTTAATACATGCCTACAGAGTGTCGGTGTTTGGACATCTAATTCCTTAATAGCTAGAACTTTCATTTAACTTTGCTTGTTAATAATAGATTAAATAGAACTTTGTTTTTTATTATATTATACAAAGTGCTTAATTATTTGTTCGATGAAACGTAATTTATTTGATGGTTGGGTAAAGAGCTGTTTACCAAATACTCTGAATATTTTGTATTTTTTTCTGATATAGAACATAAGACATTTTAATGACATCCACGAAGATTATAACTATCCAGATACAAAATTAGCAAATCCTCAGTTCCTACAACTAGTTTATACGTTTGCTCGTCTACTTTCTACTAATAGCTGCTACATTTTTGGTATTCTTTCCTCAAATAAAATGTTCATTGCGAAATCTTTATAACTGCAGGACTTCATTTTGATCACACTCAGTATTATTTGACGTAAATTTGACTTTTTGTAAACTATATTGAAGGAAAAAGAAGCATCTTTACAAGGTAATTTTAGGAATTCAATTTTATGTTAGTGGTCATTGGACATCGGCACTATTTGAAACGAAAACCACCATCTGCCACTCTTTGTCTAAAGTTATGTGATTTTAAGCCGGGTTTAGATAGATACCTTTGCCTGAATCGATCACCGTATCATTCGTAGTCCCATATTAAGGTTCTTATTTCATTGTGGAAGCCTTTCAGTTTACTCCATAACATATCATGATCGTGTATCAAATTGTCCAGTTCTGTATCAGCTTTCCATCAATCATGCAATATAATAACTATTTTGGTCATCCAAAGTTATTTTATGAAGGGTCTTATTTCAGATTTCGGTTACAATAGCTTTTTTAGCTGGATTCACTCAGCATATCTTTTTCGTTATTTTTATTTTTACATTAACAGCATGTAAATTTCCCACTGTTTTGCTAAGGCCTCATCTCCCTTTGAGGAGGAGGTTTGTGAGCTTATCATCTACCGTCCTCATAATCGATCATGATGTTCGTAGGCGATATGGATATGATGATCGGATCGGTTAAATGGTACATACTCGGATTAAAAGGCTATGTTTCAAATGCATTGGAACTGAAGAGCGATTGGTACATTCAGATCGACCTACAAAAGCCATACCTAAAATAAATAAATACAAGGCCTGTGTATTGAACATTAAGCATTTAGACAATCATCGAATTTGTACATTAATTCCTAAAGACATTTATATTTAGTATTTGATGTGTTTAACGTTGAATTATTCGGAATACATACTAAAATTCTTTAATTTTATTAAATCTTACTCTAGAGAATCAAATTATCAATATTTGTCATCAGTTTGTTAAGTGATCGCTGTAACTTTGTTGCGTACGTTGGTCAACTCGGTTCCCGCTGTGGACAAACAATTGTATAGCTCATTCTATACGGCTATTTGCCATCTGTATTTGTACACAGGTATCTTAGTGGAAGTTTATTTCTTTGTTTAATATATTATATAAAATATTTGTACTGTATGTAAAACAGATTTTTATTTTGTATTTGACATACTGTTAAGGGTAAGGTACACGTAATACTATGCGTCTTAATCTTTATATGAATTAAAAAAATCTTACGTAAGTAAAATGTTTAAATAAGAATCAGTATAGTTTTCTTTTTGTAATATTAATACCATCTGTTTTATATCCGAGTTTTACGAAGATAGAACAATAATACCTTATGTAGGATCCTTCATTAGAGGATTATGAAGCTGCAGCACGACTGGGCAATCCTTTAATCTTGAAAATATGACTAGCTTTTATAAGAATCTTGAAATTTATTTTCTACGTATGGGAATAAGATTAGTAATATAAAAAGTTAAAATTTAATATCTAAAACGATTATGATATTTATGAACAAACCTCCACCTAGTGGTTAGCCACGTGCATTCACCATTGTGGAGCAAGCCATGGAGTAAGCTCCAAACCTTCTTCTCAAAAGGGCGAGAACGATATTGCCCAGTTGTGGGACATTAACAGCCTGTTACTGTTTTACTTACTATTTATAAAGATGATAGTTTTAATATCTTGGCTATTATTGGCAGTGTCTGCTTTTAAAGTATTATTTTAAAGGTATAATCTTAAAAATATAAAGTATGTAATCTTAAAATATTTTTAATCTATCTGTGCGCATATTTCCTTGATGGAATTGATTGAAGAACAGAAGTAAATGAGTAGTGACCGAAGATGTGATAAGAATACGACTCGTAATATTTTTATATTAAGTTATAGGAATATTAAGTTTAGTTTAATAGGAAATATTAAGTTTAGGAAGTTTATATGTGTAAAATCAGGCAAGCATTATTAAATTTTAATTTGTTTTTTTTTTATGTAATTGATCTTCATGATCTCTTGCATCACAGTAAAAAAAACATCGTAAGGAAACCTGTATGTGTCAGAAGAGAATGACAGATGTAACCAGCGTACTGGAATATGATCTAAAACACTCCGAAATGAAAGGGAGCTTAATAGTCCAACAGTGGGACATTTACCAGTTGTTAGTTTACAATGAATAGATTATAATGAGTCTAAGATTGAGTTTGTATCTTGAACTATATACCACTTGAAGCAAAAATACAAATACAATGTCAGTCTACTAACACACATCCTTAAATTAAAATACATATATTTGAAAGTAGATAAATATCTGGAACAAGTTCTAAGGAATGTACTCAGTATTTGTTCTGTGTTCATATATTAATCAGGTGATGTTTTAAGTAGACCGTTTTGTTGGCATTGGTGATTATCGTTTGTATTTGACGGTAATCGATTTAGCCTTCATAAGATGATTGATTCACTGTTTAATTTACTTTAATGCTACGCTATCACTGATCCATAACTGATCATTTTTACTGTACAATAATATTCTTCGTATTAACGCTTGTAAATCTTGTTTAATTGCAATGATAATCAATGCAAGGTCTAGTCACCTGACATTTCTTAGCTTCTGGGTCGCGACAAGGACAGAAGAACTGTATCTATGTGAGAGAGGAAGAAATAGCAAATCAGTTTTGCATTGATCAATGTGATCGGGCGAGTAATGGAATTTATTGCATAATGACGAATGTCACGCTTATTTCGCTCCGAATTCTATATATTGCGTTTTGTATTTTTATTTTATTTCTACTATTAAATTTTAAAATTCCATGCTGACATAAATATTATTTAACGAGAATATCAAACAACTGCTCTCAAGGATATTAGATTTCTATATACGTCGTTATATGTGTATACTCCTAGTCACTTCCACGTATTACTAACACTGATAATAAATGTATGTAATCCAATGCGGGTAAATACACTTTGTCTGGGTATATGGTTACAATAGAGGCAGTGTTACGCTGTTATAAAAACGTTCAAGTGTGAGCCGGACTCGTTTGGGCAGGATTTCGTGTTATTGAGCATTTGATGGAAATTTATAAATTTTTCTGTAAACTGTAAACATTAGGTATTTAACTTCAGTTTTTATTTAAATAAAACACAAACCCATATAATCCTTTAACACTAAAAGTAAAGATATGATCAAGAGGTAAAGGGTTTAATCTTTCAAATTACATTACTACACAGTCATATAATCATGTAGGTAAAATTTTAACTTTATTTCTGATGCGTATTCATGGACCAGAGCTAAATGTAGCATCCCTTTCGGTATGGTTTTCGACGAGAGGAAAATTTTGCGTCCTTTCTATACGTAGTACTACAGGCCTCTGTGTCACAAATTCTAAAATGAAATTCAGTCCAAATCACAAAGATTTTACAGACGCGATAGAAAACTGGCAGGTAAAGCGTCGCAATGACAACATCCCTAAGGAATTTAACAAATTAAAATTTTTGGGACACGCCAGTCCAAAAAACGCGCCCGTTTCTATCTTTATCAATTTCTGACTCAGAACACTGGTTACATGCAAAAGTCTCGGGACATTAAAGACACTGAATATATTCGAATTCCAACAATAGGCCCCGACTAGGAACACCGCAGTGCTTTGTGCACCGATTTCTGTGATCTCGGGGTATATTTTTTCCGATTTATTTGATGAAACAAAATAATGAACTCTTGCCATCACCGAAGGTAAAGGCTGCAAAAGCGAACAAATTATGCAAATATTACACTCTTATTCCAAATTATACATACAATACAATAAGAGATCTCTATCAGCTAACCTTTGAGGTACTGAGAGAAGAATGAATTAAGAAAGTACTTTAAATGTCTACGAATCCATTACATTTTGAAAATGACATAATAATAAAATAATAAGTTTCATACTGGTTATTATTACTATACAAATGAATAATACATCATACAATATATTAACTAATGGTAACCGTTTCACTTTCACGTTGAATATGATAAGTTTTGGAGAAGTAAAGCTTGAGATATTTTAATGATTTTCAAAATAATCTTGGTATATTTTGGACATAGACTTTGTGTAGAATTTTACAGCGAGTTAAGCATATTTTTAGTACAAGTACAACCAAATAACTTTACATGAAATTGCAAGAAGTTGTCTTAAAATTATGATGTAATGACCTTCTGAGATTAGATCGAAATTCCTATCGCACCTAAGAATGAACAGTCGGTCTTTGTTAACACTGAAAGGACAAAGGGTAGCCCTTCATCATATTCAAAGGCTCGAAAGAAACTGATTCAACCTTCTTTATATATATGAAGATATTGTAATATGAATGTAGTAATATATGAATGAAAATAAAATAGCAAAAAGGCATATTATAAATCAAAGAATATATATCTTATATAATAAAAATAAAATAAGTGAAGGAAATTGTATAGCCACTTATCTCACAATACACTATCAGGCAGATTTCCCACGAAATCGTTGCTCATGACGTGAAAAGATTTTTAAGGAAATGGCCCGTGGATTATTCAGATAATTTAAAAATGTTCAATGGAGTGTTTACTAAGAGCCGTTTATTGAGAACTTGAGTTCTGATTACTTCTGGAGAAATTTGTACCTACGGCTTTGTCCTTTATTTAGACTCCGGGAGGTAAATTGAAGAAAGTAGCCTATGTCCTTCACCGGGACTTAAACTATCTCGATACTAAATTTCATCTAAAATCGGTTCAGCATTTTAGAGGTAGAGTTACTTTCGCATTTATAATATTAGTATAAATTTACATATTATATTTCTAATATGTCAATCTAATTGCTTTAATTTTAAACTAAATTAGTATTCACATGTCAGTCAGTATATTCCTAACTAAACAAGAACTAATTATAATCTAATCTTTCTAATGTATAATTAGTTAGTTTACCTTACCACGAAACAACAATATATGTAGGTGTTGTCAGTTTGTGGTTCATATAACAAAAATAGTACGTAACAAAATTTATTTACAATCTATACATACTTTTCCGTTACCATAACGGCTGTTTTTTTTTTTAATTAAAAATATTTCGTTTAAATATAAGTACGAAAACAGTATAAATGTTTAATAACTGTTTTTAATATTTGGTCAAAGGTGTGCCAGCAAGCATGTGCCAACTTTGTCGGCTTCGTTTTGTCGCAATTAAAATTAAAACAATTAAAGTATATCAGAATTATCATCCCACAAAATATCAATATTATCTTATTCTTATATGAAAAAAAATCTTAAATGAAAAAGTTAACTTTTACAAAGGCCTATATATAAAAGTCAGGCTAATTTCAGCGTAGCTTTATTTGAATAATTTTAATAAAAGAAATTCAATAAGTCGCTTCGTTAGACTTATTATGGTATTAAGGACAAATTCATTAAAATA
The DNA here is from genome assembly GCF_037043105.1 of Vanessa tameamea. NCBI lineage: Eukaryota > Metazoa > Arthropoda > Insecta > Lepidoptera > Nymphalidae > Vanessa > Vanessa tameamea. Next base: position 6,571,798 of record NC_087319.1, on the reverse strand, counting down.
CATCGTAACATTGTGTTCCTAATTCAAAATAATATATCATTTGTATATTTATTTTAGAACCTATATATTTAGTGGATATAACATGACATAATCTGAATACATCTTAACCGTAGTTTTTTAGAAATGAATAAAAACAGATTATAATTTTGTTGACATAAAACGTGCAATAAAACAAAAATTAAAGTAACTAAAAGAAACATTTAAAAACAAATTAAAGTAAAAAGTAATTAAAACGTAATTAAACCTCCTTTGACAATTTATAAAAAAAATAATTATAAATTTTTAAGCTAAGTTGGACAAACGTTAACATACTCATCTTTCCAAGATTTTGAAGACTGTATGAAATGTCTGCGTCTTTATTTAGTGATGTAATACTTAGATCAAGTAATTTCGTATCGTCTTAGTGCGTCTAATTGCTACAATATGTAGGCTTGTAAGGTTCCTAATTCAAAATAATATATCATTTTTAGAATATGGTTTGTTTTGAACAAACACCGATCAAGAGAAAGATCGTTCCTTAACATCGTCACACCAATGACGTGATACTGTATACCTTCTCTCTCATCTCAATATATATATAAATGTTCCCATTAATATGCTAACCTCCCGCAAACAAATTAAAATACATTGCTCACTTGTAATAAACAACCTACTTAATCTTATGAGATTTTACAATAGTGCTTCGTGTTTAAGGTAAGAGGGGAGGGGATTTCATTTACTATTTTATCTGGACGGTAATAAAGTGAATCCCCTTCTAACTGGCCGTTACGTTTTATTGTTTAAGACATTATTACGTGTGCTATTGGTATGTTTATTTATTATTATTTATATATTTTGGTGCTTAACAAAATTACATCATGTATTGTCAATAACCTCTTGATTTTTTTTTGTTTCTTTATTTATTATCACAAACAACCATTTGTCCATGTATGACTTATAAACTACTGAAACACAATGATAAGCTAATTATATGTAAACACCGCATGCAAGAGGGATTACAATAAAATCAGTAACTAAATCTCTTGTATATATTATGAGAATAAAAATTCTAATAGTAACATTTATTACAGACATAAAAACAATACATAAAATTTAAATTATATTTATAATACAAATAAAATATTTAAGAAAAAAATTAACCACCTCTATAAAATAACATTAGCTTTAATATTCAGTACAAAGTTTGTTTAAGTTTATGTTCGAACACGATTGTCTCTGAAAATAGTCGGATTTGAATCATATTTTTTTAATTTAATATGTCTTGATCATCTCAATTCTTTGACGACAACTATCGGCTATTAATATCACGCTGCTACTCAAAATGGAGGAAATGTGAGTTGAACTACGAGGAGCAGCTAGTAAAAATTATACGAGTATAATATGCACCAGCATACTTAAAATCATACTGCGAATTGATAGCCATTGTTTTTCGCTTTTTATTGTAAAGTTTACTTGAATAAAATACATTTACTTTTGACATACACAATTACCGTAATTATATCAAGTAATCATAAATGTATATTGTATAAGTATTATACTGTCATTATTATACATAAAAAAATATTACTCCTCAGAACATAAATTAAACATTTTTCCATCATCCGTATAATCTCGTATTAACATTTAACGTGTTGTATATATATTTATGGATTACAGCTGGTTGGTACCATTGGTATAATATATATATATATATATATATATATATATATATATATATATATATATATATATATATATATATATATATTTATATAACGATATACACAGGAACAAGAGTTTATTCAATAATAATATTTTTGTTCATTGTGTATTTTTAAATTATAACTCTGTCCGTCCCGGATTCACAGTACAAGGGGTCTACATAAAACGTTCACATTTAAAGATAACAATATAAAGGATAAAAATATTGATTTTTTTGCTAGGAACCTTCGCGGGCAAATGCATAGAGGCCAAAGTATCATTAATTTATTGTTTATTTAATTAAATGTATTTAATCTAATAACCACCGCAATTTTCAATTATCGAATTCGGAATCAGTGCAATAAGAGTATTTATTATTAATAAGCGAATATTTATGTAAATATTTTGAAATGATATACAATAGTGGACAACTGTGAGAGTTGTGAATCAAAACATTTACAATTGTTATTGATATCTCTGCTAATTGCGTAGTTAGTAATGGCAGTCTTTTTTTTTTTTTTTTATCTTTTTATTTAAGGCACAGGAAATATTTGTAAAGGTATTTGAATACTGGAGAATATCTTGAATTATATTAATTTTTAAAACGTTTAATAAAATAAAAATGTAAGTAACAAAAAACATTTAAAAATAAATTATGACTAAAAGTAATTAAATTTCCTTTGACAATGTATTAAAAAACTACCTGAACCTGCAGATTTACCCGGGCGCCCACAAGCCGTCGCTCCACTTTTGATCCCTTGGAGAGGTGAATCCAAATCGGTTCAGCGTTTAAGCGTAAAGAGGTGACAGACAGAGTTACTTTCGCATTTATAATATTAGTAGGGATGTCTTTTGCTTATTAATTTTAACTAAACAAGAAATACTGAGTTGGATTAATGTTAAGTTAGTCGTCTTTCTAGGATTTTGAACATAGTATGAAATGTCTGCTATTTTGAAACAAACTTTTTAACTAGCAGTTAGATATAAAGGTAATTTGGTGTCCTCTTAAGAATGTTATATTTCAGGTTTGTTATTAGTCATGTTACTTCGATATATACGATAAATAAATAATTATTTTACAATACTACATACATTTTACCGTGTGAAGTGTGTGTTGTACCATATGTGTTATTGGTATTACCGATCAAGCTCTTAGGAATTATTATACATGGTGTTACAACAAAATTAATTTTATGATCATACGTACTAGCTATAATCATAATCGTATATATGACAAACATTGGCCATGGTTCTTTTCACGTACTTGCAAGTTGATTTACCTCATATAATTTTCCCTCTGCTCTATAATCTTGGTTCAATTTTCTGCGAACCCAACAACGCAGCCGCAATTATTATGGATGATTGTTTACCAAAACGTTTGCTTATTTGCTTACTTTTTCGAAGTATAATTCAGTCATCCAATATTATGCAAAATTATCTCTAATAACATTTGTCATGACTAAACCATTGATTATATTAAATCGAAAATAAGAAATTTCACAATGAGATAGCCTAATAATATGGACGTGTCTAAGATATATTAATTATAAAAATATGGGAACAAATGGCCGCAGAATCAAGAAAGAAACTGTAAATGACTCATTGCTGGGGCTCCTTGTTCATTGAGGATATGCTTTATGGAGTATATTTTTTATTGCTTTATTAAACACAATCGTTGACTTAAATAGTTTATATATAAGCTTCAATGAGGTTATTGTCAGTAAGAATATAAAACATAAGTTACGTAGTTAGTACTAAAATTATTCCGGTTAAAAAAATCCTAATAGGGTGTCTTTGAACGGAATTATATAGACGTTTAATCAACTGGATACCTTCTGAAAATATTACTGTAAACCTTATGCAAAGTTTAATATCATTACATTTTTATGACGTTTTAAGTTAATTTAATTTTTAATAGCATAGTTTATGTAATTATTTGCACGATATGGACAGTTTTTTATCGTTATTGGCCATAAAACAAGAGCAATTAAGTTAAAGCGCTTGACTCTATCGATAATTATCTTTTGCTAGAGTTTCAATTAAGGAAAGCATATTCAAGATGCAAGAAGCATATTTTTATTGTAATTTACTTATTGACTATATATGTATATATTTTTAGGAGAAACAAACTTATTTATTTAAAAAAAAGGATACAAACCTTTGACTTATATTCATTAACAAATTACAAAATTATTACAATATTAAAATCAAACAAAAATTACAACTTAAATTTTAAACAATCAACCGATAAATTGAATGCAAAAATGATTAACACGCTCGTCATGAAACGACGTCTATACGTTACGAAAGCCGAAGGGCAAAAGCCCCTTGAGCGGGTAGGCAACTATTTTTATAGTTAGTGTTGTATGACGTCACGGCAACGTATTTAAATTATTGAGGTATGTACTATGGTGTATGTATGTGTATGTATTGAGGTATACTTTATTTCGTAAAACCCAGTAAATATTTCGTTAAAATTACTTAAGAGACAAAGTTAATGACGGTGATTAAGGTTAAGTCAGGTCAATTTATTATACGTCACACTTTATGAGGTGTCACAGGCGCCCTGGTGATTTAAAGGGTCCCTACATTAAATTCAACAATTATTTTGTTTATATATTTACAAAGAATGACATATTAGTTATATTAAATAATAAGAAATAATATTTAAAATATGTATATCTGATATCTTGTGCAAGCCCGTCTGGGTAAGTACCACCCACGTTTTACATATTATATCGCCAAACAGCAATACTTCGTATTTGGTATACAATAAATATGTACATATTATTTATTTAAAGTTACAAGGGACAAAAAAATTCAAAAGGAGCAATTTTTTATAAATTAATATCTTATTTTGTTATTAATGTGCTCTATACTGAAAATCATATTCTAATGCTTAGCTTGTACGTGCCAACGTATCGAGTCGAGCAATTTGTCTTACATTACATAGATACTCATATATATATTCACTGCCCAGTTTATACGCAAATCCAAACTGCTTCAGAAACTTTGGAAGGAATTGAATAGTTAAACAAGGTTGATTTGAAATCTTCGCAAGGCAATTTGTGGTGCTTATAATAGTATGCATAAATTATTATATAATGAATCGAAAACGCCCAATGGCTTAGAACACATTTTTCTTAACTGAATATTACGGGTTCCAAGTCAGGTAAGCTTAAAAAAATATTTGATTTTTTCAATACACTTGTGAACTTGAAGCATCGCTGGAATACAGATATAATATAAGAATTAAATTTGTTTTTCGTGTTACTTAATTACGCTAAATTCGTTATATACTCGTTAATAAAATATTATGCAAATCACAGAGTCAATTGATTTTTATTTGGAAAATTATAACTTGTTGCCCAAACAAAATTAAAATTTTTGCCTCGTCACGTTAGATAAAACATTTTTGAAATCAGATTTAGAAATTTGATAACACGATGTTGACATTCTTTTGACGTTGATTTTTATGAGCTTCAAAATATTGAAGTTATCCATTTTTACTTTGGAGTAATATGGCTATAAGTACATTAAAGAATTTAAATTAACATATTATTTTGTCTACTGGTGGATGAAATAAGGCTGGATTGGATGCGCTGGTTTAGTTTTCAACGTAATTGGAAACGCGATTCAACTAGGATTTTCCTTGATAGTATCTTGCATCGATCCTTAAGAACAAACTTGAGACTTTTGAATTTGTTCTTATAGAATAAAAAAAGAACAGTCTGTAAAAGTTTGGAGCTAATTTCAGCAAGCTGCTCCAATGCGGATACGCAAGTGGCTGAATTTTATTGAAATTAGAAACATTCAAGTTTCGTCACGATGTTATCTTTAGCCGCCGAGCACGAGATGAATTATAAATACAAATTAAGCACATGAAAAATTAGTGGTGCTTGCCTGGGTTTGAAATCGCAATTGTCGGTTAAGATGCACGCGTTCTAAATATTGGGCTATCTCAGCGGAATACGATTGTTAAATATGGAACATTGACTCTAATAATATTAACAAATTTATACACATATTCGTAATAAGGATATAATTTGTCGTATAAATCCCCGGAAGATTATGTAACACAAAATTATTAGCACATCATAAGATATTATAAAATTAGTATTGTTGACTTTTCTACTTATATGTATAAGTATAAGAAATAAAGACATAATCCCAAGTACCTTACCTCTATTTTTCAGTCCCTATTCCGAACTAGTGTGTATTTTAATTCTTATGATAATTTTGCTAAACGAATAAATTCACGCATAATTTGAAGCACAAAGATTGTGTTTTTTTATTTATCCAAAAGAATACTATGACATTAAACCAATATGCTCTATCTATGAGTAACTTACTTAATGCTGATTTTTCGACCGCTTATAGCGATGACAGACATTGTCAACGAAGTCTACCCAGCTGTAACCGGAGACAATGAGTTCAAGTATATGCGTAAACATAGTAATACTCTTGATTTCGAGTTAAGGTATGTATGATGGTAGTATATTGTCATATCGAAAAATGCGAGATGCTACTTAATATATCTTGTCAGAAAATCCCAAAAGATCCTTCGACCTGAGATTCGAATGAAATGAAATCAAAATGTTTTTAATTAAATAGACTTTTACAAGTACTTTTAAATCGTCAAGTGTCTTAGGATCTAATTAAGTACACCCGTTAAATATATACACTAGGTATATGGGCGTTTAGGTCGTTTTATTACATGTCATTTAAGTAAATGATCATGACGGTTCCATCTTGAGTAGGGTTATATTTGACAGGATTCAGAAAACTCACACGTTATACCTTAACGAATTCCAGTGTGGAAATTGTAGGCAATAATTCAGGTATTATTAAATATGGCAGAATAAAATTCGAAAAAAATGTCTATTACTTTGATTATTTATATGTCTTGATGTACATGCAAAGTTGTGAACGCGTCGAAAAAAATAGTGGTCAATAAGGCTTAGTGTACACGTAGCTGTCACGCACACTAAGATAGTAAAGTTGGCTAGTTTGTTATAGATCTTTTGTACAGCGATATGTATCCAGACATATAAATATAATCAAAGGTCAATTACCAAATAGCAAAAGAGATTAAGACGTACTTTACGTATATCGTTTCTAATGGTAATTTATAGGAGCTTTATATTTAGTATAGCGTGTCTGTTATTAAAACAACACACTCAGCTTCACTTCACTCCACACGCTCTTAGTAATGAAATAACCCATGAGCGAACCATTCAGACGGTTTTGGAGAAGGTAATATTTTATTAATATTAACTTATGCTGATCCCAAGGACCTGGGTACAAGCCATGGGCCGTGCCAGTAAAAAGTTATTAGATATTTTTCTGTTTTAGTCTATTAAGTTATGAAAGTGCACTTGATTTGCGGATATTCTTAAACATTAGCTACGTAGTTTGTTATTTTCTATCGAGACGAGTCGCCTTGGCCAAAATATCAGATTATTATATAGACGTATCTTTATTTCCAACCTACAGTTTGCAGGCGTCATGTTGATTAAATTAATTTGTACTATTCAATTTATATATTATTATACTATTTAGTTTAGGCGTTAACATGATTTTTTATTTTCAAAATTGTTAGCCAGGGATTGGTAATTAGCTCACAACTGACATGACAAGCTAAGAGTAGACTTAGATAAGGTTAGTGTAGACGTCAAAGTATGCTGAATATACGCTATTCTATTATTATTATTAGTTTATTAAAATATAATATTAGTTCCTAGAATCTCATAGCTCTTTAAGTAAAATCAAAAGTGTTTTAAATAAATATTTGCTTGACAGCCTGAATTACACTTTGGAAGATGTTTTTACTTTCTCTTAATGTGAAGTATACAAAGGTGTGAATAATAAATGACCAAGTGTATTAAAGTGACGATGTAGATATCACAGCTCCATGGTGACACACGTCACACAAAGAAGTGGTCTGGAAATAGAAAATCGATGGTACTTCTGTAAACGAACGACACTTATAAATGTACAAAATGTCAATTATAATTAGATTTTCTTACAAGGGTTGCGATTTTAGTACAAAATAATAAATACATTACTAAATTTCTGAAATTATTATAAGGATATTTGTTTGGCCATTACTGGTTGATCAACGAAAATGAAGAATCGACTTTCATTCAACTTAAAATATATTTGTCAATGTACGCATTTAATTCCATAAAATAAGATTCAATATCAAATTCAAAATATATTTTATTCAAGTAGTAGCAGTTTTTTTAATAAATATGTCGCAACCAGGTTTGAAAGATACATAAAAGTGAAAAAAAATAATTGCCAGTACACTCAGTAGTATTGAAATCGTGTACACTAATACCGACAGCAGACTATTTCCTCTACACGAAGGTAGTCTGGAAATGGTCGTTCTTTAGCGATAAAAGCTATTCGAATGGCATAAAGTCAAGAAACAAATGCAATTAAATGAAAATATATACGTTAAACGTATTCTCTTGTATATTTTTTAAGCAATGTATTTGAACGAAATAGTCGTTTTACCCTTGTTGATACATAAAAGTAAAACTGAGCTGAAATTTCGATATGCGGCGTATTTTCGAGTACATCTCTTGTTATACAGCGGATAAACACGGCTTAAAAACGTATACTTTTCCATAAAACAAGTTAATTATTATTAAAATAACTTCACTTGTCATTTGTGAAATAAATTGAATTCGGAATTATACTCGTATATTTTATAAATTCAGATACTTCACCTTAAAACCTGGTATTATCATTACATATTATGAATAATATTATATTTTTATGAAATACATAGGTGGAGAGGTCCCTTGTGCCTGCAGTTGCACTGGCTCATTCGCCCTTTAAACCGGAACACAACAAACCAAAGTATTGCTGTTTGGCGGTAGAATATATGACAAGTGGGTGGTACCTTTCCAGACTACTACTACTTGTACTAAGCCCTACTAACAAGTAATATTTTTGACGATACTAATTAATCGGATAGATAAAGCAACCTCATTAAAAATAACAACATGTACAGCGTGTAAATTTACCACTGTTAAACTAAGGCCTTCTCTCCCGCTCGAGGAGAAGGTTAGGAGCATATTTTACCACGCTGCTCCAGTGCGGTTTGGTGGATTCACATCTGGCAGAATTTCATTTCGTTTGTCGTTCGTCGATTTCCTCGCGATATTTTCCTTAACTGCCGAGCACGAGATCTGAGAGCGAGAGAACACAAATCAAGTACATGAAAATTCAATGGTGCTTTCCTGGGTTTGAACCCGCGGTCATCGGTTAAGATGTACGCGTTCTAACCATTGGGCCATCTCGGCAAAATAGTCTATACAGAATTGAAAAATATAAACTAACTTTGGCATGAGAATATTATTATTATTAGCTAGCTCTATATTAGCAAGAGATCCGATAATATATTTTTTTATAGAAACACTTATAAGTCTTGGGCAAGTAGACAATAACATCTCTTATATAATACAAGTTTTAGCTGCAAGTTTTTACTACTTTAAATAAGTAGATAGTCGAGTCCCAAGGCTCGTAGGATATCTACCCCTCCGTAAAATGCTAATTAACTTTTCTATTTCACGTCTGAGACAATTTACAGGGGTCATGTATTATACAAGGTAGGCAGGCAAGCCCAGCAGTTCAACACTCGCTCATTAGGCGGCTTCTTTTAACAAGCAGTTACAATAACAGCTCGTTACTATGTCAAGACGTCTTTTGAAGTCACAGTGTTGTTACGATCGTGTTGTTTTTTGTGTCGACCGTACTTTGTTTTCTTAAGCATATTCGTCGTTACATAAACATTTAATTTAGTTACTTGTATAATAGTAAATTAAAATTTAAAGTAGAAGCTTTTGTACGCCCAATGCTAAGGCCTCCACTCGCTTGGAGCCTATTCCACTACCCTGCTCCAATGCAGATTGGTAACATGCGGAAGATTTTCATCCTGTACGTGCTTTGCTTCCCATGTTTTTAATTATATTTTTAACACAAATTTAGCAGTGGCTGACTTGTATTGAAACCACTGATATTTCATTACTTATTCTAACCTCTGTTTGATATAAATATTTATATATAGGACCCAATATCTTCAAAGAAGTCATAAATAAATGTATCAATACCTCAATGGTTAACTGTTTGTCTTAAAAGATGTAAGATCTGTGTTCAATACGATATGTTTATCCCTAAGAGTATTGTAATAAGTTTAACACTTAACGTCGTTTACATGTGTCGATCGTAATCGGTTCATTTAAATGTCTTGTATTTCCTTTTTTTTTAATACAGGTAGGTGGACGAGCAAATGGGCCTTCTGATGGTAAGTGATCACCCATAAACAATGGCGCTGTTAGAGATATTGACCATTTCTTATATCGCTTAGGTAGATCGATTAGGTACTAACTTTAGAAACTAATATGATAGTTGTTACACTTGTCCTTGTGCCTGTAGTTACACTGGCTCACTCATCCTTCAAACCGGAACACAACAACAATTAATACTGCCGTTTGGGGGTAAAATATATGATGAGCGGGTGGTACGTACCCAGAAGGGCTTTGCACAAAGCCCTTTCACCAAGTGGTTAGTATTGACCGACAAATATAAATAATAGAAATATTTAGAAAACAGGCTAACTTTTTTTAAAAGTTTACACACGTCGCGTTATTTTAAATACTTCTAAAATAAAATCTTACCACAATTTTACAATTATCAAAAATATATGCTTTAAAAAAATATAAAAAGGTAAAATTAAGAAGTCGTTGACCTTTTACTTTCAGTACTGATATTTTTCTTCGTAATTAAATTAGGGTCAAATAAAAAAGATTCAACGACATCGCGTAACAAAGAATAAGAATAAGAAACGGGGACGACGAATTTGTTTTTTTGCAGAATAATTTGTAAAGAATTAGTATAATTATGTCATTAGATTATTGAAATTCAGTGACTATGGTACTTAGTAGATGTGTTTAACCTTGTAAAATGATAATTCCTGTAAGGCATCACATTGAGTATTTTGTTCGATTACATTAGGCGTAATATCCACGATTGTAAGGTTGAATACTTTGTAATATTTTAGCGTCATTACAAAAAATCTTACGGATATTTTTTTAAAAAAATAATAACAAAGTTTGAAATAAAATATATAAATCCATTTTTACCATCAGCTTCATTTAATATAATAGATTCAAAGATCTGCCTTTTAAATATTTTCTTTATTTTTCCAAATGATATTTTATTAATTAAAACTTCAACTGTATCTCTGTATGTTCATTGAATAATTAGTTGTCATTATTACGTGTCCGAATGAAATCTGCAGAACTGTTCTATAATTAAATTATTAATGTACATAGAACTATATTAATTTAAGGTTTAATATGAATACGAATGATGTATTTAAAAGGTATTACGTTCATTCCGATATTAATCCTGCAACTCATCCGATTCAATCGGATCGGTATCGCTTACGTGGAATTCGTACAAATAATTAATAGATGATTAAGCCAATATGAAAAGTTATTTATACCATATTTTGAAACAAGAATATTAGAATCAGATTAAAAAGGATAATACTTTTAGTCCTTTGTGTTTATAATTTTTTTTAAGGCTGTGGAAATAATAGAAATACATAGGACAACGGAGTTTCATTTCTTAGCTAATTTAACCAATTAGAAAACCAGTGTAAATAAATAATAAATACATTTTATTAATAAATAAATAAATAAATATTGGACAACATTACATACATTACTCTGATCCCAATGGATATACTATGAGATGGCTAAAGTGCATTGATAACAACGGTACATACTTTTATCAATGAAATATGTTTTACAAAAAAAATGACTTTATATTGCTCCCACACAAAGCGCCAATTTCATATGTAAGGACCTAATATATATACATATATACTCATATTAGGGAAACAGAGTTAAGAGCTGGAGCCGCCAGTAAAAAAAACTCAAGCGAACAAACGATCCAAATATTCGTTTCTTATTCCAAATTATGTCTTTGTCCCATTCGGTGTTGAAACATTTGTACCTTGGAGTAATTGAGCAAAAGCCTTACCAAACACCTCGCCTTATTGCTTCCACTAGTGACTGGTTTATTTTTGCGTAGAAGATCGGAATTGCAATTCAACTGGGAAATGCTTCTAGCATTCTTGCCACTATTTCAGGCGCTTATGATTTGTACAGTAACAATTTTTTTTTTATATATAATTAAGAAATAAGGCAAATCATTCACACGCTTTTAGCACGCATTAAAAATTACAAATGGAGCGTTTTGTCCAAAAATAATAGTTTAAAAAACTAAAAACACGGTTTTAGCACGCACTAAAAATTACAAAAGCAAACCCTTTCATTTAATACCTATATCATGGGGGTGCATTTCAAATAGCCAATCGGCCATCTTGGATGTCCCCCATATTGGATTTGTAATGACGTTTCTTAGCTAGCCATGTATTGTCATCAGAACTCAGAGCGTGTGCAAAATTTCATCCTAATCGAAGACCGGGAAGTGGGTCAAATTAAGATTCCAAGATTTTCTTACATACATAGTTAGTTACAAGTGAAGCTAATATAAGCGTGTTAATTAGTTTAAATTCATCATTTGAACGATGACATTACTAGACGAACACCCTAATATATATATTTCGATATAAATATTTAAAAGATAAGAAAAATAAAGCATTTAATATCCATGTCACGTTTCGTTACTTTTTCTAAACGATAAAAATCTTTTCACATGACTTTCAATTTAAAATTCAATAGAATTTTAAATAAGCGAAATTCCATTTGATACAATGTTAGATGTTAAACAAGAGAAACAAAGGAAATAATAGAAAGGACGGCGAGTTATTTCTGCAGTTCGAGTTAATAATTTTAGATTAATGAAAAATAACTTGTATAAAACTAGTTTCATAAACTTTTAATTCCAAAATTAAATTTTGAGCAATTTTATGACTATACTTTATTTATTATATAACTTGTGATAAGATTTTACTCAAGGTTTGTTTGTTTTTAAAAAAAAAAAAAACTTTTTCAAATAACGATGTCGTTAAGGAGTGAAAAATGGCTGTGATCGATTATTTTTTTTCTTTGAATCAAAAGTAATGAAATCTTTAATGATGTAATAATTCGTTTTATTTTTTATTTGTTGTTTAAATGTTAATTATCGTGCCTACAATTATTTAATCTCAAATTAGAAACAGTTTGCTACAGTAAAAACACTTGTGCAAGGAGCTTTTTAATTAAATGCAAGCATTTTGAAATTTTCGTTTGGCCAAAAAATCGCGAAAGACAGTTTTACAAACCCAAAGAGATCACTTATGTATATTATGCTTTTTGTTCATTAGTCAATATTAGTTATATACTCTTTGATATGGTTGCAGTAAATGATCGTTAACTGGAAATAAACCGAATACTATTTTTTATAACTCCAGTAATATAATACTCTCTTTTGAAAGAGATTACGACTTGCTCCTCGTTTTGAAAGCTGAAGTGAAACACGTTATAATTAAAGGCCTGTCAATCGCAGCAGAATGAACGTAATTTTTTTTTTGTGACGGTCAATTGTCTCCAATGGTTTCGAATTTGGTGAAGATAGAAATGACTTGACAAACAAATTCTGTTCTATATTTATAAAGATATAATTTTGTACAATTAAAACAATTAGTAAATTACTAAATAAATAAACGTACTAATTGTATTTTTCCTTATGAATTCCGTAGTGAATATGATGTATAATGTTTACACGTCAAAGTAATTTTTCTGACAACGCACGGTCTACATCAATGGGTTGAACAGGATGTAATTTTGCTCTGAAATTTCTTACGATATGTTTTGTTTTTTTTTTTATTTTCATTAAGGATGATGAAGAGGATATTTCCAAATTAATCTCCTAAAAAGGGATGTAAGTTTGTACGGAAATTCGTCATTGCTGATGTTAGAATATAGAAATCGGTTTTTATGGTAAAGAGCTTACTCATCTGTCTCTAGACAGATGTTAAAGTTATTTTATTGAAAATTCATCACCCACGAGAGTGTAATTTAAGATGAAAATTTGTATGGAAGTTCATAATTCTCAAAGTTTGAAATTTCGTATTTGGGTTTCTTTTTATGAGTATAAGACAGCTGTAAAAGGAAATTTTCTGAAAATTCTTCACCGACGACGGTGATGCTGAGAAAGTTTTTATAGAAGTCCCTCTTTTATCAATGTTTGAAACATGGGTCGTGATATTTAGGCTTCTGTTTATGAGTAAAAGATAAACGTTAGAGTGTTTTCCGATAGAAAATTCTGTCGGGTACAGGGCTAAAGGAAAAAATATATTAGTGTATACTGTATTTATATATAAAGAATTAATCATTCATATTGGATTTTTTCATATGCATAAGTTGCAGTTTTTACCACTAAGAGTTGAGGTCATTTGTATTAACTTTGCGCTAATTAAAAAAGTTTTACGTCTCACCGAACATCGATATCGAAAAATTAAGTTGGTTTTAGAAAGGTCGAAGTTATAATTAAGCGAGGTATTTTGCAGTTACTTTCAAAGTTTCATGAGATGACATTCTAAAATAACAATTATAAATTAATTTAGTTTCTCCGTCGAAAAGTCGAGCAAAATAACAATAATAAAGAAAAGTTATGACTTATGATCGCTGTTAAGCCCCACGTAGTTATAATACATAAAATACTTTGCGAAAGTTTAAAGTGTACGAAATTCCATAATGGGATTTTATAACAGATGCTATATCTCGATAAGAGAAACACTACCGTAAATGTACTGTGTAGTCAAAATTTTTATTTAAACATCAATTCTTGCATACTTATATAACGTATTGTTTTAAAAAGGAGAAAATGATATCTTAAAAATAAATTGATATTAGAGTACATTTTCAACGTTTATCAGAACAAAGTAACGATCAAAACAAATGAACATAATTATATTTATAATTTACGTTGCAGTATGATTTATTAACTTATTTTGTAGTACTTATTTCTGCTCTATTATGTAGTTATTGATATGTATGTGTATAAATATATACACAATCCACCTTAATTTTAATCTTCAAATATTCAAACCCATAAGTCGCCTGGAAGGAATTACAAGAAAGCATTAAAATTGAAGATTTTTTATAACTTATTTAATGTACTGTATAAGATAGTATAACAATAAAAGGAGTAACAGCGTATGAGTATCACACCGCTGGACAAAATATTGTCTTTCTTCAAAGAACAAGGATTTAAAACTTTTTCTATTATTATTATTTTTTTTTTATTTATGTTAGAGGTGGCAAACGAGCAGGAGGCTCATCTGATGGAAAGTGACTACCACCGCCCATGGACATCTGCAACACCGGGAGGCTTGCAGGTGCGTTGCCGGCCTTTCAGGAAGGAGTACGGTTCGGAAGAACCGCCGGCGAAAGTTGGTTCCACAGAGTGGTCGTGCGAGGCAGAAAAAGTCTTAAAAATCGCTGTTGTGGATTTTCGGACATGTAGGTGGTGAGGGTGATATTTGGAATTTTGACGAGATGTCCGAAGGTGAAATTCAGCAGCCGATATTAATCCAAATAATTCATCGGAACATTCCCCGTGAAAAATTCTGTAGAAGATGCAGAGCGATCCAACATCTCTACGCAAAGCCAAAGGATCAAGGAGATCGGAAAGGGCTTGATCGTCGATAATTCGAGCCGCTCTCGTTGGATACGGTCAAATGGACATGATACTGGCAAAAAGAGTCAAAAATGCTTGTAAAAACCTACCAAACTATTACGAGAAATTCGGATTGGTCTGTTGTATAATATTTTTTAAAAAACGTTTCTGAGGCATAAAAGTTTTAAATTTGAAATTCATATCAGCGTGTGAAAGTTTTAATTTGAAATTCAAATTAAAAAAAAAGACATTTCAAGTTCTTAATAAAGCAGTCACGCTGATGTATTGTTCTCTTTGTGGAACAGTTAGATAAGAATGTATGTATGTCCCAAGAAAGCTTTGTTTAGTCGCTGATGAATGATTCTCAGTCCATTGTACGCGCGGCTTAACAGCCCACTGAAAGATAGATAGATACATACATATATAATGGTTCGGTGAATTCATGGAAACTTACAATTATTATATAATAATGGATTGGGAGGGGTTTGCTTTGATTTTTAATTATTTAATGATTTTCATCTTTGGCAATAACTTTATGTATAGTTGACTATATACCATCTGGTATCATTTTTGACAAACTATATTCATTTTGATATAAACAAATAATATAATAATCATATTAAAAGTTTAGTATAGGTTTATAAAGGTTTTGGTTTTGACAATGAAACTCTTTAACGTTCAGATCATTTACGATACTGCGGTCGGGTCTACGAGTGTCGTGTCAACACCGACCGCACAGGGTTACACGATGAGGCGTGTTCTGATTGAAGTGCTTTGTAACAGAATAGTTTGATAGTTTTATATTGATCGAGTTTCTGTGCCCGCGATTCTCTTTGTCCTAGCGCCCTATCGTTCTTGGCTCCTTTAAGAGGTTTACATTTTCAGCAATATTTCATAATCCTTATATATATATATAAGGATTAATCATATCATATCATATAAAATATTCATAGTAATAATCATCAACGATACATAAATATTTAGGTTCTGTGTCGTATTGATAACGGCGAAAACATGTTTTATAAATTATGTGCCAAATTTTCTTTAAATATATACAGGATAGTTAATTCATTTATTATAATATTTTGCTTAATCTGTGGATTTATTTTTTATATCCCTATTTTATTATTATGTTCATTAAATCATATTAAAATAAATATATAAATGCCATTACTACTATTAAATATTGTGTTGTATTATTTCTCTACTTCTAAATCCTGTTGGCTTCTGATTACACCTGACATTCAAGTGTCATTATAATAAACCTTCAACCACGAAGTCTGAAGAGGGTCCAATGAACGTTAATCCTAAGTGAATCAATGTGTTTGTTTTGTATAGTCGTAAATATATAATTTAACATATGTTTATACACACAATATAACACCTAAAACACGCACACATTCAAAAACACTGATACTACTACATAAATAAGTTTATATAAGTTAATGTATTTCTGTTTGAGATTTTTATCAATTTATTTAGTTGTGTTTTCGTACTGTTTTATGGACTGTTTTATGTGCTTTTACGTTTCGGTACTCTTAATAAGATCGTAATTGTATTGAATGAATCTATGATTTATTTTTTACTAAAAACAAACTTTAACGCGAGCCAAAGAGAGGTATATAATAACGCATATAATTAAAAAAAATATTTAATAACTTTACGACGTTACTAAGACTCTTCAAAATATTTTACGAATTTGAAGCAAAACAAAAAGCAGTGTCCTAAAACCTACGCAACCAAGACGTGGACACTCACCATGCGACTGGTCCACAAATTTAAAGTCGCTCAGAGGGCTATGGAGAGATGTTATGCTAGAAGTTTTTCTGGAGGATCAAATCCAGAACGAGGTGATCCGACAGAGAACCAAGGTGATCGCCATAGCTCAGAAGATTAGCCAGCTGAAGTGGTAGTGGGCCGGTCACATCTGTCGCAGAACCGATAGCCGTTGGGTCAAAAAGGTTCAAGAGTGGAGACCGCGAATCGGCAAGCATAGTGTAGGACTCCCTGTGGCATGGTGGAGCGATGATGTAGGTAAGGTAATGTCCAGCAGTGGATTGATACAGGCTTATTATGATGATGATGACGATGAGTCCTAAATATACATAACATAAAATTTAATTTTTGTAATTCCAGTTGAGGTGACACTAATGTCTGTTTTATATATTATTGATATTATAATTTATATTTATAATCGGGCAAATAGTCTTATTCTGTGATATATGAGGTAAATTGAATATTTATTACGAAAAAATATAAAAACGTATTTAAGAGATTGGCTCGTACTATTATGTTAACAAATTACAATTTAAAATTTATTTAGTCAAAAATAAAACGATGCAATTTTTTTTTGTAATTTATCGACTAATACATTGCTTTAAAAAATATGGCTTGTACTAGGAAATATAAATAGTTCATTTTGCAATTTGGTCTATTCACAATGGAACTTATCCTTTTGTCATTAATCATTAATGAAATGTTTTAGAGATTAGATTCACGTTAATGCATTTTGTATCTATACTAAAATAAAATCTGAATTTTTTTTTTATTAATTGTGAAGTATGTGCAAATGATCTCCCATACATAGTTGTGCTTTGATTATATATGTCTGGATAGAGTGTCGCACTACAAAAGAACTAGATAAAACGTCGAGCAAATTTATTACCTTAGTGTGTGTGACCACTACGCTTGACACTCGCGAAACTTTTACGCATTCTCAACTTTGAATGTCTCTAGATAGACATCATACAAATAATCTAAGACTTTTTGGTTATTTCGTTAACATCTTCACTGTCTTCACATGTCTAGCAACTGCTATGTAGAATCGTTTACTAAATAAAAACAATAATTGTCGTATATCCGACATTACAAACCCGAAATGTGATTTACGGGAAATAGCCAATTTACTGTCTACAACTTTACTGAAGCGCAGATTAATGGTTGAATTGAAAAATGATTTTGTAAATTAAAACGTCCGGACGTCGAACGCAGACTTAGTCGATTAGTATTATAGATTAGGAGTCGCTAAATTGTACGATTATGTAATTTTAAATTGGAAAAAGTTTAAATTAATTATCATTTTTACATTACAGTATTAAGATTGATTGGTGACTTAAAATGATGACTAAACTAAATTCTGTTAATAATAATGAAAATCTTTATTATTCTTTTTTTCCTTAAGTATAATTTACAACGATCAGTACAGGTTTGACTATAGAAAAAATCAAAATATATTTACTTATTTTATTGTACGTTAGCTACCCATTTCGGCTTCGCAAGGATGGAATAAGGGTTTATTTAAAGCATGATACGTCTACCTGTATTGTTCTACGCAGCGCGCGTCAATTAGATTCCGCCGAGAATGAATTTTCGGTGAATTTACAAATAGAAAAAATAATACTTTTATTTCTAAATTTTACAATGATGGATTGTAAATATAAAAATAAAGCAGTGCTTTTTATTAATTTGTTTGTTATCATTGATCATATTAATCGTCCGAATTTAGTAAGCTAACAATGATTGCCTTTTTAGGGTTCCGTAGCCAAAAGGAAAAAAACGGAACCCTTATAGATTCGTCATGTCTGTCTGTCTGACCGTTCGTATGTCACAGCCACTTTTTCCGAAACTATAAGAACTATACTATTGAAACTTGGTAAGTAGATGTATTCTGTGAACTGCATTAAGATTTTCACACAAAAATAGAAAAAAACAAAAAATTTTTTTGGTTTCACCATACTTAGAACTGAAATTAAAAAAAAAAATCATCAAACTCATACGTGTATCGGGGTATCTATGGCTAGGTCTTCTTAAATGATATTGAGGTTTCTAATATATTTTTTTTCTAAACTGAATAGTTTGCGCAAGAGACATTTCCAAATATAAATGGCAAAATATATGTCCCTGTAACTTCTACAATAAGAGAATGATAAAACTAAAAAAATTAATGATGTACATTACCATGCAAACTTCCACCAAAAATTGGTTTGAGCGAGGTATAGTAAGTTTTTTTTTTATTATGTCATAAATCGTAAACCACAATTCCCCTTTCATTCAATCAACTATAAAAAAATCATAAACATATACCTTGTTACTTGCTGCTACGGAACCCTTCATGGGCGAGTCCGACTCGAACTTGGCCGCTTTTTTATTATAATATTAATGTGACTCATGATAAAGTTTTGTTGATCTGTTGATTGTTATTTTACATAAATGGCTTAAACGTACATTTTATGTTGTTCATCTAACGTTAAGCTAACATATATAACAGCATAACAGCTGACATAAGTTGAAATGTAGATTCAACCAAGAGGGGCTGACAAGACTTACTCTTTTATACAAATTATATTAAATTTTAGGTATGTAACTCAAAGATAACTAAATTATAATTATTTCTTTTAATAATGGTCGTGCAAAGGGACACCTTTTGCTAGAATTAATTCATTTCCCACTTTATTATCTTCCCCCCAAAACAGTGACAAGGTACCAAAAGCATAAAACAAAGTCTTATTAAACCTTCACGCGTAATATAAAGTCCTAACTTGCACAAATATAAATAAGCTCAATAAATAAGAGTGTTAAAGATTTCCTTACGAAGGCTTGATTTGGGAAAAAAGGCATGGAGTAAAACACCAATAACTTACCCGTCTAATGAAGGTATACGAAAGTTCAGCAAAAACTTTTAGCCTACGCGAGATTACTTTTCTACAAATGAAAATACCGACGAGATTAATCATTTATTGTGCCATATAGTTGATTTTATGTAATTTAAAAATATATTGCTTGTAGTGTTCAATGCGAGCTGAGATAGCTCAATGGTTAACTCGTGGATTTGGTAATTTTCACATTGGCCAGTGGAGTGGAGAGTTCAGGAAACAGCAGAAGAAATTCGGGCATTTTTTTATCAACCATAACAAACTTATGGCAAAATTTTTGAACGTCTGTTGCCTTTATTATATATAGATACTAAACATACACACATCGAATGATCATCGATTTTGATGTATATACGTATAAATTATATATATTTATATATATAGATATCTAGATTAGTGTTTTTCTTTACCACATATGTATATTTTCAATATTTAATTTTGTGAATCAACATAATACATTAAAAAATATGAATGGCTTCTGTCTGTTGGTAAAAAATATTTTAATTGACTACAGCGCTATCTTGCGAATCTTAACATAGTAGAAAAAACAAAAACAGAGTCTACATTAATGTAGGAGTATGTATAAAAATATATTTACTTTTTTTATTTTATTTTCCGTACAAAATCGTCTATAATGAAAAGAAGGGGCCTGAAAACGAAAATCTGATAATATTAGTATACTCTGTGGTTTTACAAGTATTTCTCTAAGTTAATTACGGTCATGGCAAAGTGGATTATCCTTTAATTAATGCATGAAAGAGTTTTTGCATCGAATTTGTTCGTTTAATTTTATTTCTAGGATATCTAATTGTATTGAAGCTTTAACTAAAAATGTTTTTGCTCCATATCGTATATTTGTTACGAACCAACTTATGTCGACTGAATTGCATATATTAGTAGAGGTTATGAATTAATTATTCCACTTTGTGAGAAAGCATCGGTGTACATTTAGAGTTGGACACCGTATTTCTCGCTACAAAAACTTGCGGTCCATTAGTAAACAAACAACATTGTTATCTTTCAAAATAAAATAAACAGTTGTGTTTATATAATTCGATATAATAACGAATAAATTTATTAATATAATAGAAATTTTGGTTCGTTTATGATTTCTGAATGATCGTGAAAATCCATTAGGAAAATGAATAAATTATGAGCAGAGGCATACTCGCTATGACTCGAATGACGAACGTTTCTATTAAATTGCTTGAATAGCATTAAGTAATCGGTTTACTTGAGAACACGTTTATGAAATGTGTGAGTTAATGATTAACAATATTTAATACGCAATATATATAGTATAAAGCTACCACTGGTCCGGAAAGTAGATTCTACCGAGAAGAACCAGTAAGAAACTCAGTAGTTACTCTTTTGCACCATTTTATTTACAGCATATGTCAGTAAAGAACAATTAATTTTTTATGTACCCTGCCTAGAAACGAATACCGTGCCCCAGGAAGGATGAAGGATTACCTTTATTATTTATTTTATTATTTACCTTTGCGAAGTCGGTTTTATCTCTTTAAAAACGCCAGCGCAGATTTTTTTTAAATATATCAATGTGCTTGTGATAAATTTTGATCCAACGTCTAGGAGGTTAATTTATTTGTTTATTTTATATATAAGTATCTTCATTAAACGCTTTTATGCATTAACACTTAAAAGAATGATCATATTTGAGATATTTTATAACTTTTATTTCGTAATTTAATTTTATTATAAGAATTGAAATTAATATTCCAACCTAATGAAATTGGAAATAAAGGATTAGGTTTGTCAATGATAATTCTTTATTACGTAAACGTTAATAAATTATAACTTGGTAGTCCTTTGTACATGTCCGTCTGGATAGGCCCAACCCACTCAAAATATTTAAATTATTAAGGAGCAATACTTATTATTGTTCTTTGAGGGTATGAAAGGCAAGTAAGTCAATGTTACTATAGGCACAACGTAACATCTCATTTCCCAAGATCTTGGACGCATCGGCTGTGCAAGGAACGGTTTAAATGTCTTATGGCACTACTATGAATGGGCACCTTCAGGTGGCCAAATAAACAAATTTTAATTGAAACATTAAAATCTAAACAAAACTTTAATTTATCAATTATTATACACATCCTGCCACAATGAAAGTGTCAATAACTAATAATTTAAGGTTTTGATACTCTCGTAACCAAGATCATTATATTTTAAACAGTATTGCATTTAGCTGTTAAAAAATGAGCGACGATATATATTATAAGTAATGTTTGTTATATTTTACAAAAAGTACTTCAAATATATACTAACATATACTTGTTCATGTAAAAGAATTGTGATCACCATGTTTATAGGAATTCTCAACACGAAACGGCTGAGAGTAACCTAACACAGGTATAAGAAGACACGTCCACGATCAATGAGACCACTAAACGTAAGAATATGGACGGGTTTCTGCATCGCAATTAATGTAGCTTAGCTATGTACCTATATATATATATATATATATAAATAAATATATATAAACAGTCTTTATTTACGTACTTACTTCTAGAGATATAATCAACGATAGAGTGATTTCTTAAAATTAAAACCTACAGAAATACACGGACTTTCTTATATTGTAGTCTATCATTTAACGTGTTTGTTTTTGGCTGAGAATTTAACATATTTTTATTGATAGATGGACTTAATAATAGCCATCTTCAATTATATTATAAATGCGATGCAATATTTTATGCAACGTGACGTGTTTGAAGACTATTACAGGCTACTTTTTAAAAACCATGAATGGATCTGTGGGGTCAAATGTGGGGTAATATATTTGAGTGTTAACTTCTACATTTACATCTGTATTTAAATTAAACCCCAGCTAAAAATCTTGTAATTTGGTAAAATGAACACGAAAATTAATTCAAGTTAACGAATCGGGACTCAGGAAATATTCGTAGTCGAATTTCGTTTATCATTTAGTTCATCCGATCCATTGATCATTTAGTTAAATTATGGTGGAGCTGACCAAACCTGCCTGGATAGTAACCATCCACTTATCACTTAATTCACCAAAAAACTTCTTAGTATTGTTGAAGTCAGAGCATCGTCGCTTACAGTGGACCGGATCAAGATGCTAGGCTTGAGGATCTTCGTCACAAAAACGAAGTCTCTCCTATTCTCCGGTCCACGTCGGGGTAGCGTTTGAGGGTCATATTTATTATCCAGGAGACGTTGATTGAGGTGCAAAGCTTGATCCTTGACGGAATATCGAGTTTCTGACAATTTTTTATCCAAATCAGAACTAGGATTATCAACATTGCTGACGCCTCAGGCCACCTCCTTCTCCACGGTGTTTCCGGCCCTCCCACGTTACGAGCGAGTACGACAGCTGCGATATTTTCTGCGAGTGATCCGGTTCGGGACCTATAGGAGGTGCTTGCTAATATTTACTATCCAGAGTCAGTGGGAGCTTAGTGGGTCAGACCTCTGGTCCAAGGACCCTGATTCGTAGGTAGATTTGGGGTCCCCTTCAATTGGACTGGCTACAGTGGAGGTGACCCGTCCCCTTCTGAGTCACTGGGTCGAGTGACTCAGAAGAGTCGCGGTACGCTGATATTTAAGGAGTAGGCGACGGCTCTATGCGCTGCTTTTGCACCCGGTAAGCGTCTTTTCTCACCGGAACTGGTCCTCTGTATCTTGCGAGCGCTCCTTGATATTGGAGGCGAGGCGATTATGGGGACATCACATTAGCATGCGCATGCAATCCGGTGACACGCCTAAAAGAGACAGAATAGGTATCACTTACTTTGTATTGAATATTCCGGTGCACTCGGCACCGGCGAGTTCACAGTCTACGATAATGATGTCTGCGGAGAACATAACTTATTTGTTTATGGTATTATTATTACAATTTATTTATAATAATGTATCATGTTATAGTCTAGTCACAAACAAAATTTGTTCTTTTAGGATGTATAAGGTTACAATTAATACATGAATGCAGGCATCTGTACATAGTTTTATTGTCATCGTCATTGGTTTAAATTAAATACATATTGCATTTTTAATAAAATTCTAACCATTTTCAACACTGACAATATATTCTAAAATTCCAAGATAGCATAATTTTCTGCCGTTCTAAATGCACCGCACGAGTGCAGTGCATGCCTTACACGACCACTTACGACGGGTCTGATAGAATCTAGCACTTAATGGGCTCTTACAGCAGAGACGTGCATTCTATAAAGCTCACAAGTATTGCTCTAGCGACGATTCTAAATAGTAATTTTCAAACCAAAAATCTAAATATACTTTATATCTCTCATATAATCTTCGAAACTCTTTTAAATCGTAATTTAAAAGATTAAAATAATTATTAAGTTAATATGTCTACTCTCCATAACAATAGTAATAAACTCAGTAGTTATCCTTTTTAGTAATAATTTAATCACAGTTATTATGTTAATTAAATACAATTATATTATTAATATCCTACATGATACGTAAAATCGGTATTAGCCGATGAAACAAATCTATTTAGATATTAACAACCTATAACTATAATCAAGTGAATTGCATATAAGATATAATATATTATATAATAAGATAAAATAGCTGATATCTATATTTTTGCACTTCCTCGAGATATCTTTTCATATCCATTATGTTTCATTATTATTTTTATTTCCAGTTTTCCCATCTATATATCTAATAAAACAGTAGAAAGCTTGTGTGTCGGTATATTGAATTTTTCGATTCGTCAAATAGTAGTGCATTATAAACTCAACTTTCTTGCAAACGAAGTCGCAGGTGATGCCAACTATTTATTACTATAGTGAGATTCATTAAAAACTTTATGCGATAACCATGTGAGATTCTGAGATTTGATTCATAATAATTATAGTAGTTATACTATATTATATAGTAGTACCTATTCGGTACTACATTTTTTATTTTAAAATATTTATTTTATTTTATTATGATTAAAATAAAATGTTTTAAGGTATTTTATGTGATACGCATAGACAGGTAAATTGTATAAGTGATACATTAGCGCTAAAAAGGACAAATTTCAAGCTTCACTGAGCCCAGATAGCGAGTTTGAAATTAAAATTAACGCTCCGGGAAGTTACATTCATTCAAGGAAATGGAAATAAAATTAGTTAAAGTAGTTACTTTTGTAGATGATTTTGAATATTCTCAAGTTGTCTCAAGAAGCACAGTATTGATCCGTAAACAAGTCGTTTATTGGTGGAAAGTAGAATTAACTTTATGACCCGTGAGCTGGCTTTGTGATAAGAGAATGGAAAAGTTTTACGGGCATAAGTTAGTAACAAATTAACCCTCATTAACCAATTACCAAATATCTCAAACGTATCTCGGCGTTTTGACGTTTCATGGACAAATTAAAAATTCAGAGGAATTGACCACGCTATCTTAATTTAGTAGGCTACGAGGGCTGCCTTATAAGTTGTGTCATTAAAATAAGTATAGACAATCTTATTAGATTGTCTATACTTATTACCATTTAATGTTTTTTAAATAATTCTCCGCGAAAAATAAAACTAAAATTAAAACTTTTGCATGCGTTCAAACCAGTTTTTAAAACATTTATTCCACTCCGAAATGGGGGTAGTCAAAATGGCCGATTTGTATGCGTCAACAGCTTTTTCGGGTGAGCTGAAACATTGGCCACGAAGACTGCTTAATTTTGGGGAACGCAAAAAATCGTTAGGGCTTAAGTCAGGGCTATAAGGCGGATGACCCAAAATTTCGACATTTTGGGTGCCCAAAAACATTTAGTTTGGCGGGCGGTGTGCGAACTTGCATTGTCATGGTGCAGTATCATACGACGTCTTGAATTGTGTTTTCGAAATTCAGTGATGACTTTTGACACAGTGGTCAGTCAGCGGTAACCGTCTTGCGATCTTCTAGTATAATAGTGGCGACGTGACCACCCTTTGCTTATACTTATTCAATTGATTTTGAACCGCTAATTGCAGACTTTTATGGAGTATATATTTGTTCTGTTTAAATTACTTTTGCAATTATGACCTCAAAGCAAACTATAAAGAATATAAATATTTTTTTATTTTGCGATATATATCTTACGTAAAAGTTGAACCGATCATAAATGTGTATCTTAACACAAAACCATAAAGGTAAAATGTAATTTTTTTCGTTGTTTGTTGTCCAAGTCATAAAGTATCTTAGTTGTAAGAAAAGTTTGAAAAATTCACTAAAAAATCCAACAAAGGGTTTGTTCCATACATCCATACGATCGGTATGGATTATTGTTCGATATGAGAAATATTATGCTTAATTTATAACTTAGATATTGATTTCGTGACATAAAAATAATAATAAACTTTTTAGTCTGTTACATACAACATATAACACGTTTATTATTCAGTGCAAAAAAAATGACAATCAAAAGAACATCGAATTAAAGTAAATTAGGACACAGCCACAGATAATGTCCGCATGACAAGATTGCTTCACGTTAACGTTGCCGATTAACCGTCCTTTCTATCCTCATTTCCAACAACACTAATAGTTAACACCCGCGAAAAAATAAAGGTGTTATCATTTTTTTTTTCAGGTTCGGTTTCAAAATACGTTTCCGAACATTGCATTTAAGATAGAGCAAGATAATATCCGTCCGTCCGTTAGATTAACTTTATTTGACGTTCCATTTTGTGACAAACGAAATTAAAATTTAGTTTATTTCTCGTTTTTTGATTGAATGTTCAGAAAAGTTATAGAAATAAATAAATATTAAAATGGATTAGTTGTAGTAGTAATTTCATGTCAACAGGGCAATTCTAAGGTACTGTAGTTTCATTTTAATTTTAACTCTGTAAGTCTATTTAAGTCATAGACTTTTGATTGATCTAAATGCAAAACAATAATGAGAAACAATTTATTTTCTTTGCAGTTTACTTTTATTTTGTATATTTTACAGTGATAAATAAAAAAATACATTAATTTAGCCATTAATAAAAATCTGCGTTTACTATAATGAGTTTAGTCTTATACAATATTATATAGGTTAGGATATATTTAATAATTTAAAAAAAAACTGTAAGTAGATATTACTTTTTTTGGCTAGTATGATAAAAAAAGGTTAGGTTCAGCTTTGGGTGTATATTTGTTTGGATAAGTTTAATAGGCTTTTTTAATTTTTAAGATGTTTGTTAAAAAACTGTGCTTATAATTAGTTTAGTCCAGCCCGTCAGTTGGTAGGTATTATTTATTATTTTTTGTATGTAAAACAATATCCTAATATGTATTACTTACTTAAACTTAAATATTTTTTTGACTACAAGTTACAGTGTTTTTTATTTAGTAGGGTGACACGATTTTAGGATTGGTAGTTATTAATTTCTTTATTTTTTCTTGGCACGCAAATATTTTACTAAGTAGTTGTGTCAGTACTTATTCATTATGTTAGTACTTATACAGGCCTCTAAGATATGAAATATAGTAAATTACCTAAAATAATCAAACTAACTCGATCACAAGAATCTGAAGAAGATTATGGTTAGGCGAGAGTTATTGCATCTCAAGAGCGTCATGTTGAATTATGTACTAGATAAACCTCAAAACTGAAGTCACAATTTTTTTAGAATAGTGGTCTCTTGGATTCAAGATTTATTCGCGAATCGTAACGCCATTACACGAGTCTGAACTTTTAAATGATACAGGATCTCGGTTAAGTTCTAAGCGATGTCGGAAAACGAACGCTCGGTCTCAGGAGACTCCCGAAGATCGCGAAGCGCGTCTAACTGTCTATTGCGAAGGTTATATCACATATTATTACGTAATCCGAAACCTTCATCAACAGCGACTCTCGCTTAAACTCTCAGAGAGTTCAGATGGCGAACGCTCGGTCTCAGGAGACGTCTGAAGAACGTAGTGCGTAACAGATTGCCGATCGCGAAGCTCATATTTTATCACCTTTATTGACAAAGACTCTCGAATTTGAACAATCCAGTAGCTGATAGGTTAGGTTAGCTGCAGTAGCCGATCGTGGACATCACAACGATCTCAGAACTCCCAAGTATCAAAATACGAACATTGGCTACGATTACAAACAGCTAGAGATAACTAACGTAAATAACAAACGAACCCGTCAGAGTGAGGAACATTATTAATAAGCTGAGCGAAAGCGTAAGTGAAATACGGTATCAATAAACAACAGACCAACGTCAATCACGATTAAATGCTAATTGACTTCGACTTACTCTAAATAGAAGATTATTAGGTTCATCAGAAGACTCTGAAAGTTAGGCAGAAACTACCATGTGGTTAAACCCTTTTTAAAGTGTTCCAGTGGTGTTGCATCATCTCTCTACATTTCACAATTAATATACGAGCGCATATCGGAGGCAATGAAAATGTATAAGAGTATTCGGATTTGTTACTCGGTAATGGCAACAATACATATCAACAGAAACGAGGAAATCTTGTCCTACTTGAAAACCTCTGCTGCACAGTTTTATAGATGCAAGACCTCCTACTATCTGCCGCTGCAATAAACATCGAAATTCTTTTATTTATTCCAGGGGATAATGTAGAGTTAAGGAATAGGATTATTTTACTATCTATCCAGTTTAGTTTTTAGAATCCCTGAGCCCTCCTAGCCTGCCAGCTTATATGATTAATTTGAATGTCACCGTACATATAATAAATAGCCCTTAGATATTTAAGCTAAATTAAAAATCGTTTACTTTTCAATTTTTAGCCCAGTTTCCAGTTTGATTTTAATTAAGCGTTGTTAAAATTTAACTAATTATAAACAAAGAAAATGAACTAAATGAGGGTATGACTTGTCCTGAGTTTTAAATTTCGAATTTAGTAAAAGACATAAGCTGGATAAACATTAAATTGGCTACTTAAAATATATTTACTTAAAATTACTTAAAATATCTACTTAAAATTTAAAGCAAATTAAAAATATAAAGTAAATTTAAGATTGTCCTACTTGACGAGACCCACTTAGTAGCACATTAATGAATTGGCTATCGGTTTTATATTTATTGAA
The DNA here is from genome assembly GCF_037043105.1 of Vanessa tameamea. Lineage (NCBI taxonomy): Eukaryota > Metazoa > Arthropoda > Insecta > Lepidoptera > Nymphalidae > Vanessa > Vanessa tameamea. Next base: position 6,542,797 of record NC_087319.1, on the reverse strand, counting down.
AGGCTAGTTGTGTGTTTATAAACACAGTAAAGGTTAACCGACGTTCATAATATTATGCATGACTTCAGGAAACTTTGGGAAACACGCAACGATTACACGCAAACAAAATTTAAACAACAATATTAATTACAAATAGTAAAGGTCGGAGACGTATAACATAAAAAAAAAAAATCGGAGACGATGATTTCCCAATATTCTCGTTTAATGATTCAAGCTTAATTTCTAAAGATCACTTTGACGTAAGTAATGTTAGTCTTAATTTTAGTCTAAAAATTTAAAGATGTTATGATCGCTGGTAATAATATGTGTGGAAATATTATTATTACTTTATAAAATTTATAAATGACTGATTGACATACAACGCACAGCCTAAACCACAGTGGGTACTACTAATAATATGATAAAATTGGGCACAGGAATACATTAGGATCGTGTAGTGTAGTTGTGTCCTCACGATAAGGTGAATAAGGAAGTATTTCTTAAAAGTAATCTCTTATGGGAGTCAATTCGTCATTTCTGATATTGGGAAAATCGAAAACAGTATTAGGGTTTCTGTTAATAAGCCAAAGACAGATATTATAGTTTTTTTAAAAATTATTCCGTAAATCAAAAAGAAGTATAACGCACTTTATCTTAGTACGCTTTTATTTTACAAACACTCTTGAATCGCGATTTTACAGAATAAGAGTCTTAAATTGGGGATGAAAGTTTGTATGAAAGCTTGGAATTTTTTAAGTAAGAAATCTGAAAATTGGTCTTTAAGATTTTTGTTTCTGAGTAAAAGAGACCTGTAAAAGCATTTCTGAAAATTTATCACCCAAGAGGGTGAAATTAAGGATGAAAGTTCATATCAAAGTTCATTATTTTTAAAGTTAGAAACATGGATATCCATATTTATGTTGTTGTTTGTGATTAAGAGTCAGCATTTTTCAGCGCTTTTAAAAATTCATCACCCAAGAGTGTGCAATTGGGAATAATTTTATCGAAGTTCGCCTTTGGATGCAATGTTTAAAATATGGAATACGGTATGTATTACGAAAATTCAACCTTTAGGAGGTAATGTTGGGAATAAAAGTTTGTAAGGAAGTTCGTTATGTTTTAAGTTAGAAACATGGGAAACGATGTTTAGTCTTATGTTTATGTGTAAAAGACCAACGGTACATTTTTTTTTGTTGGAGTATCGTATCGGGTATTAATTATATTATACAAATGCTTTATAGACAACAAGTATTTTTATCATAAAAACTTTGAAAAAATAATAAAGAATATATCAAACATTCACCGAAAATCTCGTTCGGGTTTTTCAGAACAGCCTACAATTGATTTTACTTTTGTAGTGTCAGAAACAATATTATATCTTCTAAAATTGATGACAGCTTAAGGGTCTATCATACATGGTCGTGACAACTTTATTGATCACTGTTTTCGACTTTACTTTAAGTCACTTTTCTTTTATTTATATATATATATATATATATATATATATATATATATATATATATTTATTTGATGAGTCAGTTCGACATAGCGAGACCAATCATATATTGGTTTAATTGCCCTTTTATTTGCATTCAAATTATACCTTATAACTATGTGGACCCATTTATGAATGAGTTCTTGTTCATATGTTCGATAAATGCACCCAATTGTATGGTTGTGTTTGAATTTAAGTTTTAATAGATGTCTAATCGAATACATCACAGTTACAGTGACAGTTTACAATCTCTATTGATAACATGTTGCATTTGGTGGTAGTACTTGGTGTATTGTGGTTTAGTGTAGTACCAATGTGTGTAGGCGGCAATATCTATTTACCAGTACGCTACCTATTTGAAATAAATAAAATAAGTTGCTCCAATGATCTGATCAAATTATAAAGACAATTTAACATGCACGTGGTTTCAAGAGTATTTTTTAATTTCGTTTTGCGTATTTATTTTATATAAATTATTGTTTTATATAATTATAAAATATTATATTTAATATGCAAATGCTTCTAGTAGTAGTAGTAGTAGTAGTCTGTGTATGAATATATAAAAGTATTAAATAAAGCAAGGTTAAATTCACAGAAAATTGTAGTTGGTTAACAAAAGAAATCAAGCCTCTTTCAATACGAAGTTGAATTCATTGTTAACGGAATACATTCAACGATATTTTTCATACAAGTATATGTATGTTGTTGTAATTTTCACAAAGCTCCTGGAATCCATACAAATATCCGCTCTTTGTTGAACGTTTGACTTTAACCATTCAAGCAATAAAGCCTTTAACCTTTTAGACGGTCAAAGAAGGATTTATGTTGTGTATAGTATGTACTTGTACCCATTACTCTATTTTGTCAAGCATTAATTTGGATGTTGTAGTTTTAATGTTTTCGTAATGGCATGTTTAGTCTGTTGGTGATCTTTATATATCCACATCACATCACCCAATAATAATTATGAATAAAGAAAATATGATATAGAAAATCTCATTTGACGGTCTCTTGTGATAATATATATCCCATCAAAAACATAAATGTAAAAATGAGAGCCAAGTCCAATATTATGATATATACCTTGGTTGTGGACTTCAACGACAACATAAGTGAGATCTAAATGGGGCCAAGTTGAATAGTCCTTCCTGAAATTTATTTATAACTACATAAAATATCATTTCTTCTTATAATTTAGGAAAATATATTTTAGCCTAAGGTCTGTCTTGGCTCATCAGATATTCTATCAATCATCAGATATTCTACTGCCAAATAGTAATACTCAGTATTGTTGTGTTCCGTTTTGAAAGCTGAGTGAGCCAGTATAAGTACACAGCACAGAGGACATAACATCTTAGCTCCCAAGGCTGGTGGCGCATTAGTGTAATGTAAGGATTTTTTATCATTTTTTGCAGCCTCAATGTCTATGGGCGGTGGTGAACACTTATCATCAGCTGACCTATTCGCCCGTTCGCCTACCTATTCCATAAAAAAATTAAGCTAAACTTTCCGGTTCGATCTTACGAGAAAATTCGTATATTTGTCGTGTCAAATAATATAATAAGCTTGTAAGCAGAACAAACAAACGAATTCACTAATTCAATAATTAATTATTAGTATTTGTATGTGTTAGTAAATAGTTTGAACTCGTAAGCGGATTATATGGAGCAGGTATGTTAGAAATTCTGTCGTACTTTAGGGATGGGAATATATGAAAAAATTAAGTCGAACGGCAGGTACCGTTATTATCGAGTTTTGTCACGACAGGCAATTAGACGAGAAGTTTAATTGACTCCTCGTGTACGATACTCCAGAAATGCGAATTCAAATCATGCCTCCGTTTTTTTAGGATATATGTCTATTGGATTAAATCATGAAATTTAAAATAGAACGAGGTTTTTTAAGTAAAAAATAAAATCATTTTAGAAATGATTAGCGATAATTCAAAACAATTTATTATTAATTAATGGCTAAATACTACGTCACGCGATCGATAAAAACTGTTTGTTAAAATGAAAATCTTTTAATAATTAAAATGATTTATTTTTTGAGGTTGCTGAAAATTTTATACGAGTTATCGTCATCATAATTTTCCTACAATTATTTAATTAACGTTTCTTCATAAGGATGATTTAAGCGATTACCTGATAGAATGATCGGTCATCAAAATGCGATAAAAATAATCTTTTAATTGAATTTTCATATTTTATAAGCATTCGATATAAAACTTTTACATTACGGACTAACGTTTTATATGTTGTGTGTTTATCCGTTGTATATTTCATGAGAGCTCATTAATGTTAACTTAGTCGCAGTCCCTAGTCCGCTGTTTCGGCAAATTCAGGCTGAATTACAAAATATGGTTAAAGTGCTTGGTATAGATTTAGTGTAATGGAAAAGTGTCTACAAAAAAGTTAATAGTGAGTAGCTTAAAAATGGTTATACCGTCAGTTAGAGAGTTTTCGTTGTTATAGCACGGTAATATTATTGGTTTTGTTTGACCTGGCTACTAAAGTCCAAAGCTACTGATATATGTACATCTATTGATTTTGTAAAGTTCGATTTCTTAATTAAAAATAATGGCACCCATTAAATAAACGATATAAGGTTTTCTAATATGCAATTACAATATCATCTTAATCGAAAGCATATAATAAAGCATATAATGAAATATGTCAAATATGCGTCAGTTAATGGGTTAATTCGAAAAATTCCTGACATAAATATCATTGAATTGATGAAAGAAATATGTTCGTAGTAGACGCTCATATTTGTAATGTTCGTCGAGAAGTCCGACGTGATACCATTGGTAATGTACGAGCATTCTACGTGCACGGAAAACAATATTTATTACTCTTACGTGTAATATAATAGAGGTGTGTTTATTTGTAATTAATCTAGTAATATTTCTTTAATATAATTGTTATTTATTAGCTTGAATACTTGTAGGAATGCCTATTTGTGGAATATGAGATTGCCAGTAATTAGAATTTTGACCTTTTGAATAAGACCAATTAATTGATAAGAAAATTCTGCCTTTATTTAATAAATATTCTTAGTAACATTAAATGTTTTTTTTTCTATTTTCGCAAAGTAACAGGTGAGAGTTTTTGTATAGATCGAATAAATCATTAATTATCACAGTTATTATGTGAATATAATTTAAAATGACGTTATATTTATATTCATTATGATTTAAAAAAAAATACTATGAAACGAATGTGTAGTGTAATTAATTACGATTATCTACACATATAAAAAATAGTAACTAGAGAGATTCCTGACGATTTATAACGGTAGATTCTATATTCCGAACGAGTAGTTTATTAATCTTCTAAATCCTCGATTCTAAAGTTTTGTAGAATCTACTTGAGCATTTCAAATTTTTAATCAATAATCAAAAGTTTTCTTCTCGTTATTATAGATCCGCCCGCACAATTTTAGCTCTTTGAGTTACTTTAGGTTCAACTTTGATATTATGTATCACTACTAGGTATAAGTAAAAATCGTTAGTCTAGGTAGACGTGGAACTTAATCGAATGTTGGCTCTGGGCAAGTACTATTCAAATGCGCTCCTTGGTTATAGATTGCGCGACTAGCTCTCGTCTGCAGCACAAATATCGCTTGAATAGATGCTGCAGTAAGATTGTGAATATATATACTAAGCGAGTCGTATCAATATCGGTTAATAGTTTTATCTTTTTAATTTAAAATGCCGCAGTGCCCATCGTCTGTCTTCTCGCCAATTCATATTTATATAGGAGTCTTATTGCAATTTAGCATCAACAGTCAGGTCATGAAGTTTTTTGCCCAGAGGATCGGAATTTCGATTCAACGGGGAAATGCTGCGGCATACTTTCCACCATTCCATGCGGTCAAGATTTATACAGTTACTATTTTTAATTCATATTTGTATATATTTAAGGACTTGACGTTAATACTTCTTATGTTTAAATCCTTGTCCTTAAAAGAGAGGATACACAGAACTTTATAACAAGATTATAACCGTAATAACAAACATATTAAATTGAAGTTCCTATTTATTGACGACCTCCGTGGTCGAGTAGTGGGTACTCGAGTCGATGTAGAAAAAGTTCATTAGTTTTCTATGTTGTCTTGGGTCTGGGTGTTTGTGGTACCGTCGTTACTTCTGATTTTCCATGACACAAGTGGTTTAGGTACTTACATTGGGATCAGAGTAATGTATGTCATGTTTTCCAATATAAAAAAAATAAATAATGTAATATATTTCTATTATTTTGTAATAGTGTCAAATTCATAATATAATTCTGATCACATAGAACTTCTCAGGGTAATATAATAAATTGACTAGGATCTTAATTACATTCAACCGAGATTGCAAAGTTATATTTAATAAGGGGTGCGTAATTTACACGGCTTTGCTTTAAAGTCGATTATACTAATACATTCGCGGTTGAGAGTTTTGAATGATTTGATTACTGTATTTGTCTTGAAGTTCCTCTTCTTTGTGTGTAGGCTCTGATAATATTAAATTACGTATCTACATACTCACGATTAAAAAAAATGTTTTCAATAGTCGTAGTTGTAGCCGAATAATTCTAAATTAATTAATTAAATCTATTCCGAAAAGTTATTTATAAACTCAAAATTATAGATCCGAAAAAGAGCAATGTAAGATAGAACTTAGATATTTTTGATAACATCTTGAGATCCTTGACAGTATGCCGGTCACCAAACAGCGTGATGCTCTCTTATTGGGCTTTCTACTCCGTGCGTTTTGTGCGTTGCGCATATACTGTATAAAGTCGCATTACTGGGCTAAGGGCTCCTGTTTTATTCAAGGCGAAGGTTCGGAGCTTACTCGTCCAACACTATCGCTTGTCTAATACAAATTAGTGGACTCACGTAAAAAAATTATTCACCGTATATAGAATTCCTCATGATGTATTCCTTTACTACCACGAGCTCCAATATGTAAGCACAAATTAAGCACTCAATGCAGTGGTGCCTGGGTTTCGACTCAGAATGTTCTATATTCATTTCTAAATATTAAATTATAATACGAAAAATATATTTCATTTAGTAATGACGGTTGATGTTTTGAATTATTCTCTTCAATATTTATTGGTTTTGTTCAATTATAAATTACATCAATAAATATAAATTTCGATGTTTTATATCTGGGCGTCTTCTGACGGTCTATTTTTATTTCATTTTCGAAATGATATCTTTTCATTTGTTTTAATTGTTTTGTAATTCAACTAGCTAGGTAAGTTGAGCGATTTTAATTTTCGATTTGAGAATTTTATGTATCGTATTATTGCTTCTTCTTACGTTCTGATTGAAGAACAAAGAACCCTATTGAAATAGCAATAAGATATAAAACACGAAAACATTTAGCTAGTTATATGATATTTATAACTCAAAATGGTCATTTTCAGCCTTAGGTACTTTCGCTGTACGGAGAAGATAAGACGTGAAAGCAAAATATGACAAACATTTGTAAAGTATTGCCATAGTACTAAAACGTATCTAACTTTTCTATCTTTTTTACAAAGAGAATACTACTTTCGTTCGTTTCGTTCTATCTGAGATTCTGCTTTGCAATGAGCCTCTACCGTCATATCTATTTTAACTTCAAATTTGCCATAGAAAGATCAAATAGAGGAGAGTGAATAATTTTGACGTCTGCCGATTTAAATTGCAACTGCAGCTCATTGGCTGAGCCTTTGACGTCGTCAATACGCTGCCAACTGTAAAATAAATTCCGCTAGTCGGATTGGTCAATCATTTTCAAATTATCGGAATATTAGTATTGGAATTATATTTCAAATCTCGTAATATTGTTTGAGATTACGTCATCTAATTACTTTCTTATTTGTTATCAGAATGTTTTCAACATCACTTTATTTATGCAATTGTTTGTTAACTTAGACGGTGTGACTTCACAATAAGGCTATATTTAGATATGTTCGAATTTGATGAGATAGTGAGACAGTAGAATAACAAAACAAAAAAAAAACATCTTAATTCCTATTGTAACTTTTTAGAGTTTGATCTGATTTTATTTCCAGTAAGTCAACTCCACTTAATACAGAGTTCTATCATCATAACTGACTAATCTTGTAACGTTAAGTAATTATGATAATAAGCAACGCGCTTCGTATCCAATTTGCGATCTGACGGAACCCGTAACATAATGTCGCAGAAAGAGGCTGCGGAGCGGGCGCGTGAGGAGAGTGCCTCCGCGGATTCGCTCCGACGAAGAAGACCGGGGAGAAGGCATCAACGCTATGCGCACCTTCTCCCCCCGCTGTAAGCATCGCCGGGAGTAGGGGGGTTCTCTGTACCCCGGGAACTCCTCTAGCTTGGAGGCCCATGGTGGGCCAACCGTCGGAGCGTCACGGTAGCATGCGCAAGCGATCCCGTGACGATCCCTGTAAAGAAGGATTGGGTACCGCTGGTTTTTTAGTGGGTATTCCGGTGCCTTCAGCGCCGGCGAGCCCCACATACCCCCCCACACCATCGTGGGGGAAACGCGTCATGCGTTTCTCCAGCGAAAAAAAAAAAAAAACCCGTAACATCTTTCTTTTATTAATAACAATTTAATTTGTTTGTCCAGACACATTAACACGTAACTATGTACAACCATTAGCTACATAATAATACGAATATAAGTAAAACGAGATTCTGACACATTAATATCATTAACGTTTTCATTAATGAGCTTAGGGGTTATTATTATCTAAGCAACGTGCTTAGATAATAGATTCAGAAAAAATATTTCTCTAGATATATAATACGTACAAACGCATTCATATAAGCTGTTTAGTACTATAAAATTTATTCTAAAAACTGACACGATTATACAATCTGTAACCGGTTATTGTATTTAGACTTTTAAATGACTAATTCTATTCGATATTATTTGTTCAATAAAAATATAAATTATTGTCATCAACGGTGACAACATCTGTAGTGTTTTTATATAAAAATGCAACTTATATGATATATAAATATATTATGTTTTTAAAGCCTTTTGGCGAGGAAGAACTCAAATAGTTTTTCTTTATTTTTCAAGCATAAATGTTTCATGCATCAAAACTTAATTAAATTTTATAATTAACAACTTACTTCAATTGAAAGAAAACAGCGTTCTTTATAGCGCAAAACTAAAAAGACCAAGTCAGCCCAGTAGTGAGAACACGTGAATCATAACCGACGATTATAGGTTCAAATCCATTTTCATGTGCTTAATTCATGTCAATTGTGTATAATACCATCACCAACCAGTATTAGAGTAACGCGACAATGAACTCTAGGCTCAATCACATAGATAAGAAGTCTTTGTCTAGCAAAGAAACATTTACCAGCTGCTACTTATTAAAACCCTGTCAAAAAAGTCATTTTGAGATGTTGCAAGTAATTTAACAAATTAAGATTTCTATTGTTTTATCATAAATTTCCTTATGTATAGAGTATTTAGGACGTCTCTGTTTAGCATTTAACATAATATCATGACGTATGTATTCTTGTTAAATGTGTGATCTTCTTTAGATACAAATACTAGTAGAACTTACTAGAAACGACTATTATATTATTAACATATATAATATGATAAACTAAAATAAATATTTTGTGTATAATTAGCAATTTTCTAATTCTCTCGAAATGTTTCATTACTATTTTAAAGAGTATAGAGAGAGTAAGAATAATATTAGTATTATTAATAATATTATTATTATTTTCATTTTACCCTTCAGCTAAGCGTAAAACTTGTGGATGAAAAGATTGAGGAGAAATGGGTAATTGGTACCACAATAATAGTCAAAGTGGTTGGGTGTACCGCTGAGATACTGAGATTGCGAAAATAGTAAATATAATATCTTCCATTAATAAACGGTTGGACATGATCTTAACAGATTTATTTTCAATTAATTTAATTCTATTCATAATAATAATATATTTATTATCTATTTATTCAAAAAAATTTATATATGTACATAAATGTTTGTTTTCGGTATATGGAATAATATCTAATACAAAATGGAACACTGTCGTGTCAGTAAATGATTGATGATCGTTTTTAAATTATTGATTTTGGGAGACTTGTTATTGACAGCACCTACATTAGTAAGCAACACATGTTCCTTGAAATATTAATTCTATTGGGCCAAAGGATCCCTCCAAAAAGCATTATTCTAGAAATCTTCTTTCTTTGAATTGATTTTGTAAGATTTATTTTACGTAAGAGTACATGCACTTAGTAGAGCATCTCAACGGCAGTATTATAATGAGCATAACATTCTTAGCGTATAAAAATGTACATTGAGTGGGTGTCTGACAACATTAATGGTCAAGTTTTCGTTTTAAAAAATGTTGCCGTATAAATAACGTAACATTTCAGTGTAATCCAATCAACCGTGCTCCGCGGAGCATGAGGCTTACAGACGCGAAGTGCTATTAAGATAATGCGCACTTCACATTAAATTTGCATTGCTATGAATCGCGTTATAAGTCATTTAAAAAGAATATTAATAAGTAATATAGCCGATAAATGTCAGTGCTTGTTATTTTTAATGAGTACATACTTGATTTTGCCGTTTTGTAGGTCAGTGGTTAGATTTTCGGGCTACAGAGGTCTACAAAGTTTCAATAACCAATTTAAGGAATGGGTTTTTTTCTCGATTTTTTCAGCAGCATTTTAGAGTTATATAGTTAACATTGTTACACTTCAGTGTTTCGAGAAGCACGTAAGGATTTACGTTTCGTTTACTTTTTGTACGCATCGGATTTCCATCTCATTAGAATATGTCTTGAGAGTTTTAATTATTAGCTTACATTAAAGTTCATTAGTTTTAAAAATATCTTTTAATCTAAATGAAATAATAGAATTGAATATATTATTATAACATTTTAGAGTTGTAGTAGAATAGAGAGTCTATCTGTGTTTGCCTCCATTTATTCATTGTGTACGGTTAACCTACAACATGTTTACAAATTTCACCGTCAGTGCAAAGATTACCGAGTCGACCGAGACAAAACGCAGAATAGTATTCAAACCTATTGTTAATTATTTAATAAATTAACTATTTATACCTTAATATTCCGAGTGGTCAATTCCACAATACCTAGCACATTCCTGGATCATACACATTGCAATATCTCCTCTGACGTTTACCGGTTTTGAGATTGCCCATACAGTCTCAAATTCTGTCAGGCTTCCCCTTCAATTTATTCGATATTTATCGTAATAGGAGTTAAATAAAAAAAAGTTTATTTTGTTCACTGAAATGTATTGTGTATGAGCCGAGATGGCCCAGTGGTTAGAACGCGTACATCTTAACCGATGATTTCGGGTTCAAACCCAGGCAAGCACCACTGAATTTTCATGTGCTTAATTTGTGTTTATAATTCATCTCGTGCTCGGCGGTGAAGGAAAACATCGTGAGGAAACCTGCATGTATCTAATTTCAATGAAATTCTGCCACATGTGTATTCCACCAACCCGCATTGGAGCAGCGTGGTGGAATATGCTCCAACCCTTCTCCTCAAAGGGAGAGGAGGCCTTGGCCCAGCAGTGGGAAATTTACAGGCTGGTAATGTAATGTAATGTATAGTGTTGAATAATAATTTATATTAACGTTCCTCTGGAAAATTTCAGCAAGGACGACCATTTAAAAAAATAGTATATAGATTTATAGTACACAAGTGTGTGTGCACACACATTGGCAGACTGGCACACCATAGAACGTTATATCCGACGCGACTGGGAAGAGTTCAGGCGCGAATTTATATAAAGTCCCTGTCCATTCACAGTGGTTTTGTAAGAAGTATAAATAAAATTAATTACATTATCAATGCGCTATTAGATACGAGATCTAAGATATTAAACTCTTCTACTTAAATAGTTCTCCTAGAAATTGTAACTGGGTCCCAAATTAAAGTAAAAGTTTAATATAAATATACTTTGTGGTTTATAGTTCGTTTATCAATCTCACTGATCTGAATTGATATTTGGGCAGCAGGTTAACTGATTATGGTTTCTATAGAATAAGGGCTTAGCTTCTTTAAGTTCTACTAATCGGAAGTAATCTTAACAAAAAAAATAACAACATTTGCCACCTTGTGTATTTAAACTTCGAATTCTTTTTACTTTTAATTAAGTTAAAGAACAATTTATACTGGCAATATATAAAATTATTAAATTTCTACAAGTATGAATTCAGATGTTTCTTCTATTGCAAAAAAAAAACTTTTAAACACTTTCATCAAATTACATGTCATTCAGAAGAAGAAGTTACGAATCCCTGAAGTTTCCACCTTTATTTTGACTTAATACGGGTCGTTAACATTTTAAATCAGCCCGCCCTCATAGTATAGCCTATCCAGTAGAGAAACCTCCAGCTCAAACGATTTTGTAAACTATTATAACTTGTTCAATTTGAAAATATCATAAAAATCGGTCCACATTATTATTTGGAAAGACAATATCATTACATAGTATAAAGCAAAGTCGATTACTGCTGTCTGTCCCTATGTATGCTTAAATATTTAAAATTACACAACGGATTCTGAGGCGGTTTTTTTAATAGATAGATTGATTCAAGAGGTAGGTTTATATGTATAATACATGCACAATATAGAAGGGAAACACTGCTATTTTAGAGGTTTCTAAAGTGATGTCGTAAATAAACACATTTTTGCACTTACATTGCAAACGTTGGCTGAACCCTACGAGATAGATCAAAATAATATACTACAGTATCGTACACCTTAAAAGGTTTTCAAAAAAGTCCGCGATGGTACATGTCTATCTTTTAGGGATAACCCACAATAACTATTTTTTATCCTTTACTTTTTACGAGAAATAACGGCTTATTTTCCAAGCGATTTCAAGCAATACAGCATTAATCCTAATCCAATTAAGTACCTTAAATAAATTATGCATTTAATATAGATCAATATGATCCTTTACAGCATGTTGTTTAATTGAATATTTTCAAAGATGTTCCAGATTAATATCACACGGACATAGCGGCTTTTATTGTCTACCGACTGAAAGACTCTGAACGTTGTAAGACATTCTGTAATATATTTAGTTGCAGCATTGCCCCATTCGAAGCCGGGGCGGGTCGCTAGTTAGGTATAACCCTTTTTAAAATAGTTACAAAAAAAATAATAAGAAATGTTCATCAGAGATTACGAGTCTGTGTTGTTTATACGTATAACATATATTGCTTAAAATAACGGCTTAACAAATTGGTATTAAACATGACTAAAGTTTATGTCGGTCAAAACAGCCGTCGAGTAAGTGTCAGTAAAGTTGACCTACAGTTGATAAAGCGTGTAGTTAATTTTAAAACGTAATTCATGCGGTCTAAATTATTTAGTAGAATTGATCGTTAAATGTATGTATAAGTTGTTATTATTTGCCAAATGTTGTCATGTCAAATGTTATGTATGTCTTTCTATATATTTAAGGACTTAATGTTAATAATCCTTATGTAAATTAATAAAAATATAACTAACATTTTTTATATTAAAAAATAGGTAAATTGGTAAATAAGCCATGCGCAAAAGTCTATACATTTGTGCTGTAATAAATATTAACCAATAATATTTAATATTAAATATTAACATCGCCATCGCCATCAACTCTGGGAACTAAGATGTTATGACCCATGAGTGTATAGTTACACTGGTATTTGATGATATAAAAAATATATTTTATATATATATATACTGAGACCTGAGATCCAGAGCAGATTGGAGGATTGGCAACAGAAACTGGAGAATGTTGGCTTGAAAATCAGTAGAACGAAGACTGAATACATGTTCTGTGATTTCGGCGGTCTCTCCGGTCCTGAAGCCATAGCGCTTGATGGCGTGGCCCTTCCAGTCTGCTCCGACTTCCGGTATCTCGGTTCACTCATTCAAGGCGATGGCGAAATAGATCGAACGGTGAAGCATAGGATTAACACAGGGTGGATGAAATGGCGGCAGGTTACGGGAACAATTTGTGACCCCCGTATTTCCCTTAAACTTAAGGGGAAGATCTATAATACCATGGTCAGACCTGCTGTTCTATATGGATCAGAGTGTTGGGCTATAAAAGGGATGACTGAAAGACAATTGCATGTGGCGGAGATGAGAATGCTGAGAGGAATGTGTGGTGTTACGCGAATGGATAGAGTAAGGAATGAGTACATAAGAGGAAGTTTGAAAGTGGCACCGGTAACCGAGAAGCTATCCGGAAACCGGCTGTCTTGGTATGGGCATGTTATGCGGAGGAATGAGGACCATGTTGTGAGAAAGGTTTTGAAAATGGATGTGGATGGATATAGAGGTAGGGGAAGACCCAAGAAACGATGGATGGATTGTGTGAAAGACGATATGGTTAGAAAGAATGTTACTAGTGAGATGACGTCCGACAGAGAAGTATGGAAGAAGAAGACATGCTGCGCCGACCCCAAGTAGAGTTGGGATAAGGGCAGGAGGATGATATATATACAATTATATAGGGACTAGTTGTGCCCGCGAATTCGTGCGCGTTTGAATTTAACAAAAAAGTTATTGTTGTAGCCTAAGTTACTTCTTATTAAGTTTTCTGCCAGTGAAAGTCCCGTCAAAATCGGGCCAACCGTTCCAGAGATTAGCTGGAACAATCAGATAGACAGACAAACAAAAATTAAAAAAATATATGTTATTTTGGTACATGTACCGTGTACACATACATATGTATTTAGTAAAGAGCGGTTATTTTAATATTTCAAACAGACACTCCAATTTTATTATATATATATAGATAATTAATTAAGTGTATCATTATGCAACGCCCATCAAGTGATGTAAAAAAAGTCGAAAGATTGATACTAACCCCTCGGGCTATAGCGGTCCCCACCCCTCAAGTTCAAAGCTTAAATGGAAGGGGTAAATATTAGTAATTCCATATAATGGAGCATTAATACTATTCTTTAAAAAAACATGAACATGTCGCGAGTATGAATTCGTTATATAATAATATTAACATAATGCGATTCAATTAGTTGTGGCTGTGGATTTACTGGTGTTGGGAGTGCAATTAAGATAATGTACGGGAAACTATGCTCGCAATTTGCACCGCGACGCGTTGCTATAATTGTTTTGTTTATACCGCTAATGGGTTCTACCGCGGAACTTATGTATTGCGGTTAAAGTAAATCGAAGATATAAAGAAAAGATGACTCCTGTTGTCGTTTACAATATTCACGTATAATTAAATGCATTTTTTATCTTTGCCAATTCAAATTGGAAACTATTATAGGATATGGCCCAGTGTTTTAAACGCGGATTGCGGGTTCAAACAATGGCAAGTAGCACTGAATTTTTATGTGCTTAATTATGTATTTATAATTTATGTCGTGTTCAGTGGTGAAGGAAAACATGGTGAGGAAATCTGCTTGTCTAATTTTAATAACATGCCACATGAGTATCCATCAACCCGCAATGGAGCAGCGTGTTGGTTTAAGCACATAACCTTCCCCATAAGAGAAATGAGTTTGAAGACCAGTTGTGGGGCATTTTGAGGCTGTTACTTTTTACATTTATTTTACAAAATATTACGTAACCAATTTTTCAGATATCTTCTAGCAATTATTCTGTAATGCGATTAGTTTTTGTATAAATAATGTTACCTTAAGAATTTTAAGTATAAAATTTCATGCAACGGAAAACAAAACGGAACACCGGATAACAGGATAATAAAGTATAATTACTTACTGGTAGACTGTTTGTTAAGAAGTTGTGGTAAAAGACTGCTGAGTTCTGACCCTAAGTAATTCAAGTAAATGTCTTCGTAAAAACTTCGTCCAACTTCACCTTTTACTTCACAAAGACAGGTAAAATTATGTTAATTTTCCTCAACATAACCTAATTCGTATTATTTTCTTAAAATGAATTTATTTAGTGTCAGTGAAATGAGAAAATTGCAGAAGTAAGTACGGTTAAATGTTTTGTTAAGGGTTATAAATATAGGAGGGCATCACCTCCGGATCGATTTTATCCAAGGTGGTTATGGCTGTGGCTCAAGCGAGTATAGCATGTTTGTGCTGAAACACATCTGTAGTCATTTATTCACTCCTATAATCTGATGGGTTGGCAAACTTAACTTGACCCGATAGAATGTATGAGACTAACTGTTATTATGTGATTTCTAAGCGAGGGAGTGTAAACATTGCTACTTCCAAAGTTTAGGTTACTACTGAGAATTTATTGGTCTAAAATCGCTTTACTCGATTTGGGGTTAGTACCTTGGGTCTATGAACTTCCTTTGACATTTTAGTAGTTATCTGTTATTTTATATAAAAATAAAGATATCTGATAGTTACTTTTCTATTTTCCTGTCTTAAGCCTTGTGATGTAATGTGTCTTAATGCGATGCAATGCTATAATTATAACATTTTGGTATGCTATAATTATCCCAGACGAATGAAAATATAATAATCTATTAAGTAGCCGCTGACGTAACTAAGATAGAGTTGCCATATTTTATCAAATATTTAATAACTAGGTAACGATTTATATTATTTAAGTTACACTGATTATATAAAGTTATATGAACTTTTGTTAACATATGGTGGTGTTTCTTTTATAATAGCCAATATATTTAAAGGACAGTAATTACCGGTATGTTTACAAGACAAACGTTTTCTAGGCTAATGGCTTGCCGTATCGATTTATTGAACTACCCTCGCTACTAGTATTACGCGTCTGACGACTTTTAAGTTCAGAGTTAAAAAAAGTATTTTTAATGTTTAGTTTGCATACACTCTTTGCGGTATAAAAAAAGTTATAATATAAAAAAAAGATCGAATTTGCTTATAAAAAAAATGTCCGTCAAAAGATTTTTATTTGTCTGAAATCCAACCTTTTGATTATGTCTTTCGTCTTCCTCTAAGCGTCCCGTGATGATGAACATAATGAAAAACAGATAAGTACCTGTAATAGTGTTTCTTTATTTTAAAAATAGAAAAGGAACTCAGATCATACGTACTTCTCTTTGATGCTAGAGTAATATTTATTTATATTGTAATATGCTATGCTTATAAGTGAAATTTATGTTTAACAATCTTTTCATAAACTTAGTTTTATAAATGGAATCTATGTAAATATTATCTGGCTATTTATTTATTTAGTCAAGACGCAATATCCATTAAACTCGATTTTATAAAAATATTCTATTTTTCTATGTCACTCTATAAATTAAGAATTTTCTCTCGACTCGACGTATTGTGGAGATTATTACAGTTAAATGTATAGTAATAACAATATAAATTTTTATTCACAAGAAAAGCAGTAAGTACTTCTATATTTAAATAAAATATAATACAAATATCTTCTTGCAAAGAAGCATTTCCTCATGACTGTATGATTAAATCAGAAATTGTTTTAAAAAGGCAGGTGATATAAATATCTAATTTTATTGTAACAGACGATTTTCCTGGACATTATCAGTTTGCAGAATTATGATATTGGCTGTGTTATGCTTATATGCTTTGAAAAAGAAACGTAAATCTTCTTACTTCAATCTTATAGGATTATCGTTCCATCTTTCATTGGAGAGATTATTATCGGACTCTTATCGACACTCTATTGAGACATTCACGCACTCACCCTGTTGTACACTACAAGTCCACCTGTCATAAACAAATGCTAATCAATTAATTATATCATGTGTAAACTAACCAAGTTTTAAGATATCCAGTATAGCTGAAATTCGGCCAGGAAAACTTCTGTTTTGAATATCTTCAAAGTTATCTGTTCATGACATGAAAATGACAAAATTTCAAAACTCATCCAATTTTAACAGTAACGATTCAAGGCAAATAACGTAAATAAATTCTATTTCCAGCCTTCAAATCTGCTTATACCTTTCCTTTTGTTTATGTTTGTCATCGGCAATTTCTTCGAATTTCTCTGAAACGGCCGACGCTTATTAAATTACACCGCACCGTCGCGTTTTTCGAATGACAAAATTGTTTCCTTTATTAAAAAATGGATTACAATGTTTTTTCTCACTGTCACGGGACTGGATATAAATTATTGGGATGAAAGACATAATTGGTCAGGATTTTTTGGAAAAAATATTCCTTTTAAGCGAAGAACCGATGAGTATACAAATACGTGTCGAAATCTCTTTGCGTGATTTACGGATGCTGCGTGGGTTTATTTGTTCTATTTATACGAAACAACGTCACCATTACGCTCAAATAAAGTAGTCATAATAATATATCAAATAAAATAAAATAAGTAGGTAAGTACAACATCAGACATACTACCGTCAAAAAGTAATATTTATAATTTAATATATTGTTGTGTTCTGTTCTGAAGGTTGAGTGAGCCAGTGAAACTACAGGCACAAGGGACATAATATCTCCCAAGGTTGGTGTCACATTGGCGATGTAAGGAATGTTTAATATTTCCTACATCCTTAGTATCTATGGGCGGTGAAGACCCATTATCATGAGGTAGCTTATTTACCCATCTACATTAAAAAAGGAAAAAATGATTTATAATTATAATTCACAAATAGTTCTTATTCATTTATAGCGCTATTATTACTATAAAACTGATAAAATAAGCTAACCGCTTAATAGATTTCGCAGTGTATGTTCTAAATATCGTAAATCGAGGACTTTCAATAGCGAGACCATATCAGCTATATAGATTTTCTTTTAAAATACGTGAACTAGGGCCATCTCCGCCATTATAAAAAACCCGGTAGAAGATAGAAAGAAGGCTGGGATATGGCACACTTCAATTGTAATAACATGTAAAATAATACTTTGATAGCTGTTTGTATTACGAAAGAAAATTACATTCGCAATGAAACGACAATGAAATGTCATAAATAAATTTGATTCGACGATAAAAGGACGTTGTCATTAATTACATAATTTACAAACATACTTCGCGGTCATGTTATATACAATGATATTTATAATTTTGATTTGTATATAGATATTTATTTAATTACCAAATAAATATTAATAACATACTTTATTATGATGCTAAAGAGATTAATTATTGATGAATAAATTTTAAAGTAATTGCAGTATAATTATTTCATTCCAATATATCAATTCGTAGGTACAATGATTATTCACGATAATATGTAGCGTACTTACTGATCCAATTCTTGATTTTTTTACTGGTTGAAAGCTTCGTATTAATAATTCGTAAGTGCTATAGGGTATAAATTATATATCTAACGTATTATTTTCTTTATTAATAAATTACACCCGTTGTAAACCGGGGCGTGTATAACAACATCTAAATTTCAACGATAATTTCCATTGCGCAGTGCTTTTGTTATTATAACTTTGCTTGTTAATATTTTTTATTGTGGCCTGAAAGCCACAAAAATATTTAATTAACTTTCATGAAAATGTTTTAGATGATATTACTGTTCTAAATTTTGTTTGTAAAATATTTTACAACCCATTTTGATGGTTGACCTTAAACAGACAACTTCACTTGGTAGGGCTTTGTGCAAGCCCGTCTGGGTAGGTACCACCCACTCATCGGATATTCTACCGCCAAACAACAGTACTCAGTATTGTTGTGTTCCGGTTTGAAGGGTGAGTGAGCTAGTAACTACAGGAACAAGGCACATAACATCTCAGTACCCAAGGTTGGTGGCGCATTGGCGATGTAAGGAATGGTAAATATTTCTTACATCGCCATTATCTATGGGCGGTGGTGACCATGAACCATCAGGTGCCCCATATGCTCGTCCGTCAACCTATATCATAAAAAAGACACCTCATTCACACTGACCAATATTTTATTACGTACGAATGTTATTTATAAGTGTATGCGTTAGAGGCTCTGTGTGTGCTAATGCTTAATATGATTATGTAAACTATTAAGAGTTGTTTGTTACTGCAAATGTCTGTATGATTGACAATATCTTTGATCAGGATTTTCGAAAAAAATAAATTACAAATAAGCCAGACAGCAATAAGATGGCCAATTACTCTTAAGTGGGCTATTTCGTTGTAATATAAAAATACTGTACGCTAAAGGTCATTACTGTAAAATATTTCAGCGTGTGTATAATGGCCCATTTTATTAATTTTATTATAACAGCACCGTTTTACTTTGAGCCAACATGCTAAATATTCTAATAGAATTTTTATACCTTAATTTAAAAATGAAAGTGTCTCAGCTGATTATTTTGCTAGCGGTAATAATGTTTAGGAATATTTATCTTAAAGGTCCATTGTCCATCGAAAATTGCACCGATAAGGAAAATATCGATTTCATACTTCAGCGGTATCGTTTTATTAGAGTGGATTGGAGGATCTTAGATATGAAAAAGGGAATCGAATCAGTGGCAAATTCTCTCGATTGTTTATTAATATCGTCGAACGATATCGTATCGTTCAAAGTATTAGTAACTGTAAATAATATTTATGTACATGAAGTCTTCATCTACATAAAGGGAATGCTTAATTATTTTTTATGTATTTTGTAACGCTACGTTTTTTGTCAAATTAATTTTCATCATTACTAATTACGTGATCTGTCGAGTTTCATTCTTTTATATTTTTGATTAATTTAGTTATCAAATATATCTGCCCTGTCTATTTACGTATATATATATTATGTAATAATAATTTTATATTTTATTATTTTAAACTGATTAATATAAGGGCTTATACTATTGTATACAGCGTTGATGTGAAAGGTTGTTTAACTTTCTCCAACTACTAAACCGATCTCCATATAATTTGCGTAGTTTATTACTTTTCACGTTAAAGCTTTGCTGTAAAAACAAATATGTTGTAAAATTTTGAAGCCTGTTTTTTTAGAATTTCATGCTTGTTTTCTATACGATAAACGTACTAGGAACCTAATTAAACTTGGTGGTAAGATTACTTGGTGGTAGGGCTTTTTGCAAGTCCGTCTGAGTAGGTACTACCCACTACATTACATATCCTACCGTCAAAAGCAGTAGTCAGTATTTTTGTGTTTCGGTTTAAAGGGTGAGTGAGCCAGTGTAATTAAAGGTATAAGGGATATAACATTTTAGTTCCCAATGTTGGTGGCGCATTGGAGATCTAAGGAATGTTTAATTTTTCTTACAGCGCCATTGTCTATGGGCGGTGGTGACCACTTACCATCAGGTGACCCATTTGCTCATCCGCCAACTGTACCATAAAAAAAATATATATATTATATTAGCATACCTTTGCACCTTCTTCAGCCAATCCATAGTTTTCTATGGATTGGCTGAAAAAGGTGAATTTCTCATTAAGCTTGTTCGGCTGCGATCCTCGACTATGTATTGCATGCAGAGTGATTTTAAAATATAAATAACATTTTTCATCACAATTCATCACAAGATTTTTCGCCAGCATTCACTCTTTTACTTGGTTAGTTAAAAATAGATAAATATATTGAAATATATTATGATAATAATATATACAATATATAATAATAATATATAATATACTTATATAATCACCTAAGATGAATATTATAAAAACATACCTTAAATAACAATACTTAGACTTCAAAAGTTTAAAATATAATAATAAAAATATTCTTTATGAAAATAAACACATAACTATATTTGGGAATTATCAATATATAAGAATATGTGACATACCACCTACTACAAACATGTAGGTGTGTGCACTTCCTACATATCGAGGCGTGAAGGTTGATACACACCCACACGTTGATTAGTTATTTTTCAGCAAAAACTTTCCTGTACTCGGCTTCTCCATCTATTAAACCGACCTCGATCGTGCTGTCCAAAATTGTTGTCGAGAGAAATCGGTCGTTTGATGTTACACAGAATCCTTGAATCCCAGAATTTGAAGCACATATGTATCTCGCGAGTCTCAATATATGAGACAAATTCTACACGTTTATGTGAAATAGTTTTTGAGTTATGAGGGGTCAAAAGTGGCTCCAATTGGTTCGTGTAATATTACACACGGTGCTGCTCGCCAGTTCTTTTACTTGAACTTGGCTTGACACGCTACCGCGTGTCTAGATAATAGATTGGTGTCTTACTCCAGCAATTTAGCAAATACAAAGCCAAGTCCAATTGAGCCCGATAGAAACAATGGTGTAGCTTAAGGAAGAAAGTGCAATTACAAGTGCAGAGGACATTGTATATCCTTTTATGGACATGTCCGTTAACAATATAAGATTTATTCTTTGTACAATGTATTTGGGCAGTGCTGATATTCAACTGTATGACCATTTTCCCGTTTCTAAATGTTTATTTAAATTCAACTGTTAGTATGTCGTTTTGGAATTTTTATAAGCGAATTCTTTCAAATAATTAAATTAAAATATTGAACGAAATTTGGAAGCCGACGACAATGTAATCTTGTAATTAAATTTTAATTCGTTTTAATAATATTTACATTGATCGAATAGAAACTGGTGTAAATAGTTTTTTTAATAATTCCATTATAATCATGATTGAAAGATCCTCAATAGGTTATTGCAGTTGATATTGATATTAAAATTACGACCTGGTGAAGGTCGCGGGAAGCCGCTGGTTGCGGGCTGCACAAGACCGCTTGTTGTGGCGATCTTTGGGGGAGGCCTATGTCCAGCAGTGGACGTCCTTCGGCTGAGAAAGAGAGAGAAAGAGAGAGAAAGAGAGATAGTTGATATTGAGCAATAAGTGTTATGCGCAATAACAAGTCGTGTTCGTGCATTTTTTTGTGTTTAATATAATAGACACGCACGGTAGAGCAGTTAAGACGTCAAAGGGTAACAAACAAACTCAATTTCACATTGATTATACTAGCTAGCAATTAATTCTGTAACAAGACTTTTCAAAACTGCTCAAAGAGCTTGCTTGAAAATATAAGATTTCGATTGTGATTATAATTGTTCGCATAGAGATCTCATCTAAGTTCAATTGTTTACAAAACAAATCTCGGATGTGAATAAAAACTCAATACCTATTTTATTATACCGTAAGGTAAATAAAAACGAAAAAAGACGGCGACAATATAGATTGATGTAATGAAACGAATTTTATGATACCATTTCGCTTGTAAAGGATTGGATTGTTTCTAACGGGGACTTGCCTTTATTACCTAATCTAGTTTCACCCGCAAATGTTTATCGGTTTCTTTATTGGGAAATAAACTTAGAGCATTAAATTATCCGCCACAGCTGGAAAAGGTAGAGTGTTATTTATTCATCGATTAGTTACAGAAAACTCGGGTTCATTATATGACGTCATTTTAAGGAAGGCAGGAAGATAAATTGCCAAATGGCCCACCATCGTATTTAACTTTCACTTTACATTACGGAATCCACGAAGCTATGTCTCTTGTACCCGTAAGATACCGGCTCACTTTAATTTTAAACAAGACTACAGCATAATAAAGTACTACTTTTCCGTCTCGACTTCGTATGGGTAAAATTTATATAAAGCCACCCATCCTCCTCTATGTCACGAAATAAGTAACTATGCTAAATTTTCTAGGTTATCCGACCTTTATAGTTTTGGAGATCTCGTCATGAGTCAGCCGGTGGTATTTAGCTTATTGCGGTTTTGCTGTAACTTGGAGTAAAGTAAGTAAAAAATGTATTTATTTTTAGTATAATACAAATTTAGGAAAAAAGTAAGGTCATAAGTAATTCTTATTTATATAAGCTTTTAAAAACCCTCTACGGCTCCAGACTTAGGTATAACCAAAAATCGTATTAATATAATTAGGTAATGTAAAATTTATTCAGTTAGACCTAAACTTTGTAAAAAGTACGAGGATACTTCGTCTTAAAAGTAATTTAACCAGATTTATAAAAGATGCTATTATCGTTCGTGTCTTTTAAGAAATAGTAAAATGAGTGAATTTGTTAGCTTAAACTTAATTTTTATTGTACTATATCAAAGAAATCCATATATGTAATTGAATGTCTTCCGTTACTGAGTAACTGAGTGACTGAGTGAACGCACAGCCTAAACCACTGGTCCTAGAGACTTGAAATTTGGCACACGTATACCTTGATTATCCCAGAGGAGCACTAAGAAAGGATTTTTCAAAATTCCCACGGGATAGGGAATAAATGGGATTTATATTTTCGAACCAAAGTAGTTCTATCTCCGTAACTATAATTATTAGGGGTTTCAAATTTAGCATGCAAGTAGGTTATAACAACAACTAAAAACTATTTTTAGGATATTTCGGAATTCCCAAGGCATAGGGAATAAATGGGAATTGTATTTTTTTCATGAAAGTCCGTAGTCCTAGAAACTGGAAATTTGGCATGAAGATAGTTATTATAGCACAATAAACTAAAAAAAAACTGAAAATCATGATTTTTTTATTTTTATTTGCTTATCCAATATACCAATATAAATTGATCCCACACTGCGTATATTTTCCTTAGGAGCACGGCTCTGCTTACATTGGAAAATTTAAAAAAACGTGAAAAAAAGGGAATCTTCAACCATCTTCCCTTTTGGTAGATCTATGAGCTATTTACATACCTATAAATATGTACATGAAACTCTGTCCACGAGTCAGACTCGCACTTTATTAGGCATGTAGGTGAATTGTTATTGTGTTTATAATTAGTTTATTAATCCATACTATCCATACTATATATAATATTATAAATTCGAAAGTAACTCTGTCTGTCTGTCTGTCTCGCTTTCACGCCCAAACCACTGGACCGATTTAAATGAAATTTGGTACACAAATAGTCTAGAGCCTGAGAAAGGACATAGGCTACTTTTTAATTGGAAAAAAATGCTGTAAAGGTTTGAAAAGGGGTTGTAAGTTGTTGAAATTATTGTCATTTTAAGAACTAGAAGCTTAAAACTTATATTTTAGGCTGTACACTTATAAACTAACATATCATGACACCCACCCACCCAGGAGGGAATTTTGGAAATTCTACCCCTAAAGGTGTGAAATAGGGAACGAATTACAAATTAAAAACGTTTGTATGGAAGTCCGTCATTTTTAAGTGCGAAACATAATACTTTATTTTTAGGATACTGATTAAAAATAAGTACATAAACATTTAAGCGTTTCTGCATATTCTACTCCTGATGGGGTGAAATAGGGGATGAAAGTATGTTTGAAAGTCCGTAATTTTTTAAGAAACAAACATGAAAATTTATTTTTGGGATACTGATTAAAAATGACTACATACATATTTAAGCGTTTCTAGATAATCTACCACTAACGGGGTGAAATAAGGGTTGAAAGTTTTTATGGAAGCCCGTAATTTTTTAAGTTAAAAACATGAAACTTTATTTTTGGGCTACTGATGGAAAATTTAGTATATACGTATTTAAACGTTTCTGAATATTCTACCCTAAGGGCTGAAATACACACCAATGTGGTATACAAAGGGGTCTTACATTAACATAATATTTTAAGTTAATTTATAAATATATTCATATTCTACGCGAGCAACGCCGCGGGTGATAGCTAGTATTATCATATAGTAACTTTATATTAATATCAGCATCGTAAATTGATCTAAATTTGCAAAAAATCTCAGTAAGAAGAAAGTGAAAATAACAGAAAATAAAATTTCACAGCAGAAAATTTAAGTGTCGATTAGGTAGATACAATACAATGTACGATGTAGTTTCAACGATTACAAAATCCCTGATCAACTAAAGCTTTTTTTTTTTCACTTTATCACGAGATTCCGAACGCTCAAATGGTCTTATTGAGCTCGCTCGGGCTTTTGTTCACACTGATACTTTTAAAATAAGGTTTAAAGGAATAAAACGCTTGGAATCAAATAAAAAATACGCATTGCAATGAATAACCAGATAATTGAGATTATGAAGGTATTATCGTGGCACTATGGATACATATACGAAAAGGAAGTAGATAGAAATAAACATTTGATTCTTTACTTGGTGGTAGGGCTCTATGCAAGTTACCCAGTCGGGGTAGGAGCCCCTCACTGATATTCTGACGCCAAAGTCAAAGTCAAAAATCTTTATTCAATATAGAAGTGTTTACACTTGCTTATTGATTGTCAAAAATCTACCACCGGTTCGGAATTTAGCACCTCGGACCTGAGAAGAACCGGCGAAAGAAAAACAGCGGGCTATTTTTTTTTTTACCATTTTCCATGTACAATGATAATTATATTTTAGTTATTTGAAACAGCCTGGAGGCGATCATTTCATTCCCAAGGTGTGCAGTCAACTAAAAAGTCATTAGTGTTGTAATATCCTTTAGCACACAAACGCTCTTTAACGATTCTTTTGAATTTTATAATTGAATAATTTTGAACTTTTTCTGGGATCCTGTTGTAAAAACGTATACATTGCCCCAGAAAAGAGTTACTAACCCTGTGTAATCGGGTACTTGGAGTAACAAGTTTATTCTTGTTCCTAGTGTTAATAGAATGTACATCACAATTTCTGGGAAAATCGTTTATGTTTTTGCGTACATACATAACATTATCAAAAACAAATTGAGAAGCGACAGTCATTATTTTAATTTCTTTAAATTTACCTCTTAACGAATCTTTTCCAAGCAGCAATACTTAGTATTTTTGTGTTCCGGTTTGAAGGTTAAGTAAGCCAAAGAACTACAGACACAAGGGAGATTACATCTTAGCTCCCAAGGTTGGTGGAGCCTGAGCTGTGTAAGGAAAAAATATACTCGTATATTCCCAGAATCAAATGCTCTGCTAGATTAATATGTACAAATAGCTCTTGATTAATTTAAATCCATTTAAAGTACCATACTTTTCTTACTTTATCGTTCATATTGAATAAAATTATACCTCCATAGTTCGGATAGTAACTTCGTCGATATTCAAAATGCTATTTTTAGGCGAATGCATAATAATTGAAAAATCTACGTTATTTAAGATCGATCAAATGCCTCAATTCAATGACAAAGTTGATTAATAGTCTTTTCTCCTCTTGTGATTCAGATAGCTATATACAATATACACGTGGTTGGTAAAATCTGTTTACAAAATTGTACTCTTAATGTTTGAACATTTATATAAAACTTTATAATATTTAAGAAACAAAAACAAAACCCTTATCACTCTTGAGTATAATATAATGGATTATATTTTAAACCGAATGAAAGCAGCTAATGATCCGAAGTGGCGAATTAATTCAGCTCGCTTTGATTAATGGCGGAAAGTTTTCAAAATTCAATAAAATTTCAAAGAACAACAAACAAGAAGTGTTTTCCTTTAGAATGTTAACGGTAATTGTTATTTATATGTTTAATAATTTTTGGTTTCGATAACACTTTTGTATTTCTTGAATTTGTGTTAATACAGAATACATTAATATTATACGCGTTACTAGCAATATCACCTCTGAATTTTATGTACCTACTTTGTATTGTACGATTTTAAAATAACTCCAAAAAGTTATTTGAGTAATGTGTAGTACATTTGTTTTTTTTAATCAATCTATTCCGACAAATCGAAATCGAAGGTTTTTTATGGGATACGTTGCTCACGAGCATATGGGCCAACTGATGGTTAGTGGTCACCACCGCCAATAGACAATGGCGCCGTAAGAAATATTAACCACTCCTTACATCGCCAATGCGCCACCAACCTTAGGTACTGAGATGTTATGTGCCTTGTTCCTGTAGTTACTAGCTCACTCACCCTTCAAACCGGAACGCAACAATACTGAGTACTGTTGTTTGGCGGTAGAATATCCGATGAGTGGGTGGTACCTACACAGACGGGGCTTGCACAAAGGCCTACCACCAAATGAAGTATTCTTTATTAAAGTACGCTTTTGTAGAAGCTTTTTAGCCGTCGTTTTACAAGATTAAATCAAATTTATAGTCACTACTGGGTCGAAAAGTAGATTCCACGAGATGAACCAAAAAGAAACTCAATATTTATCCGTGTTACACTATTAAGTTACACTAATATTTAAATAGAGTTTAATTGTTATTAACTTGTATAAAATCAACGAATGCTAATTCCACACATTTTATCATTTATATAATATTTTATTTAGTAATACGCCTTATTAATCAAAGTTTCAATTCAAGGGTAGTTAATTATTCAAAATAGAAGGGCAATTTATTATGATCGTTAACGAACTCATGTCATTATTCCGGATTCCGGAGGTCAGGCGATGTGTACACATTTGAAATTCAATCATTCATCCAATCACTCGGATCTGATGTACTGCATCGATTTGTACAATTAATTTTACAATATGGCTGAAAGAGAAGGCTTTAGTAGTGACGTCACATGTAATTTAGCTAACAATAAAACTTCACTTGGTAGTATGGATTTATGCTAGTCAATGTAGTATGCGTTTTATTAGTCATTACTTTTGACTTAATAAATTTATCCGGACACTAATGATAATATTTAGTTTTGTGTGCTTGTAGATATCCGTAGAAATGCATTCGATTCTAGTGCAAGTGTTATCTATAGTACTTAAGTGATACTTTGTTCACGTGACATAATAAATACGTGTGTTTGTAATTTTTAAACATTTTGGTATTTCCTACCAACGATATTAACATTCTTCAATCGATGTACTCTAATTTAAACCATTAGGCGGCTTATCCTTCAAATGTTGCATTCGAAATCTAAACATCCAAGCTAATTTATTAAAAGTTGGTATTTCTCTGTCAACATTTCTATAAAAATGCATGTATTATTCGTCTTCACTATTACAAGTTAATTGTAAAAACTTTCTTAATCACAATTACGTATCATAAATAAATCAGATAATGTCTATGAGGATTGATTGAACTGTATAACATACTATTGCATACGAAACTACATTACCCAGTTACATAAGAAAGGTCAAGTCAAGGTCATGTCAGTTACGGTTCCCGACGCAAAAAGGATTTTCATGTCTCAAAGAACTGATAGTTTTCAGTTCTGAGCGAAAGAACTGATGCGTAATTTGTCTTTGTCTTACTTCATATAGACTGCTATCCAGTTTTTAGGCTCAATTAAGTAACCTCGTTTATCTCTATTCTTCCAGATCAGTATCTGCGACATAATTTGTTTTACTCAGACAATGAGTTAAAATTTTTATCTTCTAAATTAATAGAAATAAATGTATTTAGATTTTGAAACTAGGTATTAAATTTAAAGTTCATTAGCGATTTTAGCTTGGTACGCACATATAAAAACAGACCATTTAAAGAAAATGAGTTCGTCACGAGCAGCTTGACAAAACTCAAACTTCAAAATTGATGGTTAGTAAAAAAATATTTTATGTAGCTGGAGACGGCATGTTTATGGCAGCATAAAAGCCTTAATATGCCATTTACCGTCACGGCTTATGACTTACTCCCAGGAGTGCCAAAAGATTCACATGAAATCATATGTTACGTTAATAAGTGATAGGTAAGGAAGTAAGAAGATTTATACCCAAGTAACGCCTATATATTTTTTTTTTTGTATAAAAAAAGATCTATTAGCAATGCTCATAAAAATAGTATAGTATCTGTGTTGTTCTTAACTTTAATATGAGTTTGATATTTACTTCAAATAGTAGAAACAACATCTTTGTAATGCTGTATTGTGCATCTTGAATTTTGAATAATATTTATGCAAAACTTTTGCTCCTAAACACATTTCAAGTTTATCTGTTTCCCGAACTTAGAGATGTAAGTTTAAGTTCGGCTTACATAGATTGAGTTATACCGCTAACCAAACAAATGATGTCTTACATAGTTTAGAACTTGGTTATTTTGGATTCATTTATGTGGGAGAAAATAATTTTAAGCAACGATATAGGTCACATAGAGATATATAAATTTAAGATTTAATCCTGACCCTTCTGCATTGTTGTAAACACCTATTAGAACTATTCATTTCCTCTTGTAAGAATATTTCACTCTAATACTGAAAAAGATTTCACCTGTGAATAAATAATCGCCAACAAAAAAAAAATTGATTTGTACGAGTATATCATATAATAGTTGAACCTGCGGCTTTACCCGTCCGTAATTTATAAACAAAATACCTATAGCGCAAAAAGAGCCACCCCATTTTAATGAATGACAAAAAGTAGCCTATATTTTTTCCGGAGCTTAAACTATCTCCATACCAAAATTTATCTAAATCGATTTAGCGCTATAAGCGTGTAGAGGTGAAAGACAGAGTTACTTTTACATTTATAATATTAGAATATGTATATATTACTATGTATAACTGCGATACATACATAGTTCGTGTTCTTGTGTTTCGAAGAGTACCCCTAAGAACTTTTCTTTCTAAACCCTCCACTTGTCTAAGTTACAATTGTAATCAATTTGTAATTGAAAACTAATGAGAGGTTCGATTAATTATATCTGATTGGGTTCGGACTTTTGTCTTTTATTGAAACATTCCCGAACCCGATTCGATTACAAGTTGGACCCGAAACTTTTCACTTTCGAAAAGTTTTAGTAGAGAAATAGAGTTTTGGTATGCTCTTTTGAAACTTTTCCGCTATCCAGAATAAATTCCAAAATATCAGCTTAAAATTTCATCGAATATCAACAGTAAAGAATGACGTATGAAGTGTTATATTTAAGTCTATTTTCTCTTCAGGCTGCATTCACTTAGTCTGGAGAGTAAATTTTCTACGGAGTAAAATTTGAAGATTAAATTTCGTGTGCAATTTTCCTATATATATTAGTACTTATTCATTTATTTAAAATAAGTAGCAGATTTGCAAATAATAGTAAGTTGTCACCATCGCCCGCAGACATTGTTACTGTAAGGAATTAAGGTGTTATATCCCTTTAAACCGGAACACAGAAATAGTAATATTGCTGTTTGGGAGTAGAATATCTAATAAGAGTATATGGGATTCCCTCCCAGAAGGGTTTGTACAAAGCCGTACCGACTATGCAGCTTTTCAATATGGTTTCAAAATGAAACTTTTCTGAATATTTAGTATTCACTTCCCAACGTACTGGAATAAGCTTTAAACCGTGTCCTTATAAAGGAAAGAAGGTCTTTGTCCAGTAGTGGAATATATAAACGATGTATTTGCTTCTGTGCGTTACAAAAATAACATGCTCAACTACATGCTCTAATAGTAATCCAGTTTTAATTATTACCTAAACGTAAAGAATTTTTGGCTGGTATTGAAATGATTCATCGTTAAAACACAAAATAGAATGATGGTTTCACTCATCGCTCATTCACTTACTGATGTTCAAAATCGATGTCCGGTCCAGTTAAAACGAAATGTGAGAAAAGTTAGTGATACTAAATATAGTTTTCGAAGTAATAGTAGTAATAATTTAACATTTTATTATTTCGAAAGTCACAATTTTTATTTATAATACAGTAATATTTATTTATTTATTTAATATTTTATAATCTAAGAGAAGATTTACAATTAAAAAAAACTTTAAAAAAAGTCTAGCTAATTTGTGACTATTTTGGCAGCGGCGTTACTGAATACCTGTACTATCACCTGAAGGCGTAGTGACCAAACCGAATTACCATAAAACTCATTTAAACTGGGATGCGTAGTGCGTGCTAGTTTCACAATTTCCGTCTCGCTTCCCTCGTAATCACGTAAGCAGGATATTCCAGCGCCATTTTAATGACGTAGCTGGCGTGTTTTTTCACTATTTTCTATTACGATCTATTACACCCAAAAGATCTATTGCCGAATGGCAGACCCATTCTTTTTGTCTCTTTTTTTGGGATGGGAAAAATGTTCAGTAGAAATATATATTTTTGTTTTACTTTATGTAGTATTTGTCGTGTTAATTTATTTTAAAATTTATTTATTTCTTTTTAATAGGTTTTATATTAAGAGATTTTAATCTAAGTGCCGTTACCAGTTTTGAATTAATTAGTAATAGAATTTACTAGAATAGTTTACCTACGTTGAGTTTACGATCGTATCAGGTATTTCCAATATAAACTTGGAGCAATACTGAAAGACCAACGTGGCGCAACAGGGAGATATTTTAGGTAATTATCCACTTGGGAAATCTGTTGAAATACTCAGTTATTTCGTTAATCTTATAAAACCGAATAACTTTATATTTTTAACTTATTTAGATGAGAAATTTCATTAAAATTGTTTATTTACAAATAACCTTTGATAATAATGATAAAATTATTTTTTTTCGATGGTGATCAGCTTTAAGCTGAACTAGAACTACATATGTGACATTTGCATTAAATTATGAAAAATGTAAATGTTTTACTCAGATTATTTATATGAAATCTTAGTAAAACGCTTGGATTATATAATAAATTAAATATCGAATATTTATCAAAAATGTTTAAGTACATATTTGAACCTCAATATTGCAGAAGTTAAACGTAAAGCTAGCATCGGTAGGTAACGTAGACTCTACAACAATAACCTATTTTACTATTATGACCAAATAAACACATCCTGATTCATCAATAAATTAACGGAAATTCAACGAAAATAACTTCAAGTTTTTTTATTAATTCATTAAAATCAAAATTATATTCTATTCAAGTAGTCTTTAGAAGCACTTTTGAATCATCATTTTCAGTTTCCGTTTCGGAATGTAAATAGATTCTACCGAGAAGAACCAGCAAAAAACTGTAGTTACTCTTTTCCAACATTTGAAAAGTAAACTTATTTCAACGGACTTGTGTATACATGAAAAAAAAAGTACGTAAGATTTATTTCAAACAATGTAATATCTACTCAGAACAATGTTGAACGATTTAATATATTTTACATTGGAGGGAAATCCAGTTTGTTTAAGTTTGGGCTTGATAAGGCTCTTTATCGATATTAAGGGACTCATGTCATGTTCACGGAACTGAAATATTTCGAAAATAACGTACAGTATATCTTCTGACTTATATGTGTAGCAATTATATTGACAAAATTCAAGTTAAGATCAAAATATATTTTATTCAAATATGTTTTTACAACTAATAGTTAGAACCAATTAAAAATGGATTTAATACTCTATGTATGTATTAAAAATACATAAGTACTTTAAATCTGTTTGTTCTTCTGCTAACAAAAGACTGTTCATTGTTTTGGTTTCACTTTATTATGTATATATATATATAACGGGGCGCGGTTACTTTGGTTGTTGATTTGGATAATTAAGAAATCGAGTAGTTGGCATTAATGCTTGATGGCTGATTTACTTTTAAGACCGGGTCACCCCGAATGGAGTTGTAAGTGTCATGGCAACGCGAGTCGTTATGTTTTGACAAGCGCCTCGAATGTGATGGTTGCTTGCAAACCCATTTGCTCTTAATCGAGATGCATTATTGTAATCTTTTGATATTATTGTGGTGTACGATTATATAATCAATCAATACAGTGATTAGACGATATTAAATACGTTTTATTTTGTGAATATCTCCATTGCACGCCTACATAGTCTTCCAAATGTCGGATCAATCCCCGAACCCAACTGTTCGGCATCCTGCTCCTCCGTAACACAAAATGTAACATGTGATTTAGTTCACGATAGACTTTGTCTAATAATCTGTTATTAGTAAACACCTGTACCCCTAGTATGAGTTTCAATACTTCATCTTGCTGATTGAAATAAATACATCATAAAACGTTTACGAAGTATTTGTATTCGGTAGTATGAGTTTGACATTACACTTTTGCGATAAAACCATGATAACCGTCGAGCTACTCGAAATAGACTACACCACAATTTATATGTCCATCTCACTTACACGCGCAAAAAAAGGTGAGAAAAATATATTCGGCCATATTTATTGTATTTGACATTTGTCGCAAATATTGTCTCTAAAATTTTGAAGGTTATATTATCTTATTTTACAATGTTTATTTTATTAAAAGAAATAAAAACAGTGAATGTATTAATTTGTAAGTGTTTTTAGTAGTGGTGAAAAAAGAAGAAATTACATTGAAACATGATTGGCTTAAAGATTAATTTATCGGAGTTTGAAATTATTATAAAATTCATCAAGAGGTATGTAAACATAAATTTATTATTATGCTTAATATACAATACGATCCGTTATAATTGTAAGGACCGTAAATTTATAATAGAGAGTAGAAACGTTTTAAATAATTATAAACAGTGTATATTGTTTTCAATATAGAGGAATTTGAGTTAAACTGTAACTAACCTA
Source organism: Vanessa tameamea (assembly GCF_037043105.1). NCBI lineage: Eukaryota > Metazoa > Arthropoda > Insecta > Lepidoptera > Nymphalidae > Vanessa > Vanessa tameamea. The sequence continues at coordinate 6,509,244 of NC_087319.1, read as the reverse complement.
ACCTACAAGTATTGTAAATTTAATTTCCTTACAATTTTACGTTGATATACTTATACATATTTCAAATGTTGTTCTAATTTGTTTACAAAGTTTAATTTGAAACTAAATAGCTTACTTCGCGTTATAATAAATCAAACTTAACCAATTCAAACTTATGTTTAAATTATTATGTTAAATTGATAATACCCAAATGATGTTTGCGTTTCAGTATATTATAATAATATGCATATCTACATTAGCAGCCTGTAAATCTCCCACTGCTGGGCTAAAGGCCTCCTCTCCCTTTGAGGAGAAGGTTTTGGAGCATATTCCACCACGCTGCTCCAATGCGGGTTAGTGGAATACACATGTGGCAGAATTTCGTTGAAATTAGACACATGCAGGTTTCCTCACGATGTTTTCCTTCACCGCCGAGCACGAGATGAATTATAAACACAAATTAAGCACATGAAAATTCAGTGGTGCTTGCCTAGGTTTGAACCCGAAATCATCGGTCAAGATGCACGCGTTCTAACCACTGGGCCATCTCGGCTCATCTGCATATCTAATTATCATTAAATAAATAGACCTAATATTTCTATTATTAGATTATAATTATTCTATGATCATGATTATTTTATATGTTTGTGAATGTTTTAATAAAAAAATATTGTTTGTGATTACAGTTCCAAAGAAGAAATACAAACTTAGACACTACTATAAATATATACATCAATGCTGCATTTTCCAGTGTGACGCTACATCTATAACTTCAAGAACCTTTGGAAAAAATATACTTTAATATATTTAAAACAAATAATAATTATTTCATAACTTGTGTTTTATTATTCCTAAAATATAATTATATGTACTACATATGTACATAAACTTTTTATTTCAATTAAACAATAAAGAGTTAATAGTTTTAATTGTCTGTTTTAATATACCCAATTATTGAAAAAGTATAAATAACAACAACATAGTATTTTACTAAACAATAAGAGTGTCTTTGAAGTTGATTATTTATTAGAGTATTCATAACAAATCACAATAGTGAATAGTATTTATATACCTATATGTATGTATTTTTAAATCATTCTTAATTCAATATCATTTTATAAAATAACAGGAACCATATATTCAATAAAGAGACAAATCCATTTTTTAGTATATTTATTGTTTGAATTAAATAAATAGGAAATTATGTAGATTGCAGTTCAATGCATGGTCACTTGTTTTTTGGATGTTGTCTGCACCAAATCATCATTAATAGCGTATCTCATCCAAATAAAGGATTGGTACACTGATAGCCTGAAAAATAAATTTATTTTATTTTAAAATGATTACACTAAAGAATAATAGTTAATTAATAATACTATGCATGATCCCCATCATATCTTCAAAGCATTCTCAACTGCAATAAATCAATGAATATAAAAAAAAAGTAAAGTATTTTTATTGTTTTTGAAAATAAGTACTCATTTAAACAATATATGTACATATCACAATGATATCTTTTGTTTTAATATTTAGTTCTCTGCTATAAGCAATTTAATGACATTATGACAGTTAAATTAATTTTTTTTACACAATTATTATTTATGTTAGGATGCAATTTACATGCGTAAATCTGTCAAAAGTGTTACTCGTACTACCAAAATGTCGAAAACCGCCAGTTATTTCGGCTTCAAACTCGATAACGTTAATTGTAAAAACTCTTACTACCGATTTTAGTTCCTCTGCGTTTACGCTTGGGGCGCTGATAGGATTTGTATGAAAAGAATACCGAAAGTAAATTACTTGAACTTATCTGTCAAACTCGTACTAAGGGTACAGGTATAATAATGTTTGAAAACGTTAAACGGACTTGCCTCCATGACGCTGCTCTAAAACGGACGGCCTAATATTAATGTATCGTAAAAAACTTTCCTAAAAAACACAAGTTCTCTTAGAGACTATTTTAAAATATTTAATGTCATTAATTTGACTAAGTAAGAATCGAAGATGATATATAATAAAAAAAAAAAACTTCCACTGCCAAATAGTAACTGCTGTTTGCAGACCCAGTTAAAATAACTAAGAAATAATTTTAGTAGTAACTAGTATCGTAAATATTGTAATTAGCTTGATAACGAATTTTATGATTCACGACTGTAATACTTTTGTTGCAATTGCGCATGTAAAATCAACTACTTTTGGGAATAGTGTTTGACGTATTACAATTGGTTACATGTTATTCAAATCAAATCAAATCAACATTTTAATATTGAGGAATATGTATTATTTGCTAATAACAACCATTAATAAGATTAGCATAATGGTTATTGTTTGTTAATGAAGTAAAAATAAATGTTATTTTGAAAAATTTATTATTTTTGCACGATAGACTTATTTCTTTAAGTTTATGCCTAAACTATATGCGAATCTGTTTCTGCAAGAGAAAAAAGTACGAGAGGCCTTTCCACGACTTCTGACATGGAAGTTTAATCAGAAATAACCGTTCTATCTTTCTTTACAAATGGAATACAGATTTTCTTAAAGCGGTCGCGTTTCAATTTGTACCGGCCCTAAAACATCAGGGGAAAAAGATTTATGGTGCGCTATTAAAAAACTGTTACTGTGAGGCCGAAAATGTAGTGCTTTTTCTGTATCTGGTGAATTGTAATGAAGATATAAATTTTCAGAATTAGGTCGATACTGTTTAAACGATAATGTTAAGAAGGTACCAAAATAATTTTGCCATTGCTATTTTAAATGCATTCCAACAAATACCTTTTTAACGGTTTTTTTTTTTAAATATTTTTTTTATAGGTTCTCTACTAGACAATAAAAAAATTAGCAAATGAGTTTTAATTATTTAATCATCTCAAGCTGTCTTAAATAAAAAATATTTATAAAAAAATATATTAGTACTCGTTTTATTTTGTTCAAAAATTAATTATAAAATATATTAAAATTCAAGTCACGTTTAGCGTTCGAACAATAAAAAAATCTTCTAACATTCGACGTGCTCCTGATGGAATTCGCGTTAAATTAAGGGCGATTACCTCAAGAGCGAAGTTTTTCAAGTATAATTTAGATTTATTGGTTGCGCTTGTAAACCAAGAACTTAAATTGTGGCCTTAGAAGTGGCTTAAGAACTTTCTTTATAAATCTGTAAACATCGAAACTGAATATAAATTCTTTTCAAGTTTAAATGAGATCGACTTTCATGATTTTGTTTCTGTTACTGTGTAAATTATGTGCTCTATTTACATTTATTTACGCTTTTGTTACAGATTCCTCAAAGAGCATATTTCCAACAAAGTAAATTTAGCAACATTTGAAGTTTACGAAAGTTACAAAAATGTTGCACAGAACATCTTCTTCACGTCGACGCCGAGCGTCTCGCAGTGCTGCAACTTCTCCTCAAACTAGATCTCCAAGACCTTCAGCTCAATCTTCTCGTCGGGCTTCTTTGGCAACAACCGAAACTGACGATGAACTAGAACAAACACCTCAAAGAAGCCCTAGAGCGAGTTTGGCACCAGATGCAGCACTGGAAATATATCATCGAAGCCCCCGTCACTCCCTTGTACCAGAGACAAGATCAGCAAGAAATTCCATTACGCCAGAAACAGCATTAACTAGAAATACTTTGGCACCGGCTAGAAATAATTTAAGCGTAGAACAATCTTACGGATCAAGATTAAGCTTAAATCCTCAAGATTTTAATAGAAGTCCAAGAAATAGTTTAACTCCTGATATATCAGCCAGGAGTCCTAGAAGAAGCTTGGTTCCAGACGGAACATCATGGAATCAACCAAGAAATTCTTTAGTTCCAGATGTTGGACGTAGTCCGCGACATTCTGTTGCCAATATACAAATTGACCCTGCTCGGGCTCAAAAAGAACTAGGACCAAGTCCTCGAACTAGTCCTAGAGGAAGTATAATTCCAGATACGATAAAAAAAGAACTTCCCGATTTAAACAGAAGTCCAAGGGGTTCCTTAATTCCAGATTCACAAAGAAGTCCAAGAGGGAGTATTGCTCCTTCAGAGAGGAGTGCGAGAGGAAGTCTAGTCACTGGTGACGTGGAAGCAGCTAGAGGAATCAGCCCCAGAGGAAGTCTCACACTAACATTTCAAGAGCCCTTGGTGTCTAGAGAACGACGGGCGAGTGAAGATAGTCAATGTGCCTGTGAGTTAATATTAATTTTAACTTGTACTATAAATCCATCAAGAATTGAAGAAATTGTGTTTTCTGAATAATTAAAAACGCTTTTTAGTCTGTTTTTTAAACAAAAATTCAGAAAAGTAAGTGTACAACCCGTAACTGTATCATCAAAGTAAAAGCCTTCTGTTTAAGCAGAAACTTTGGAGCTTATTTTAATACGTTGCTTCATCTCGTTGACAGACGAGATTAATTAAAACCTCAAATTTAGCACCAGATTTAAACCAACAATCTTTCGTTCAATAGTCTATCGTCTAATTACTGGATAAGTTTCGCTTTTTGATAACACGTTTCACATTATAGGTACTAGAGGACGGAGTGTGTCCCCATATCGAGCATCGATGGGTGGTCGGCAAAGTGGAGCAACAGCTTTATCTGACACTGGTTCACGACGAGCATCCAGTTCTGTTAGTCAAGTATGTTATGTAGTATACTTTTTTAAAATACTTGGTAGAAGGAACATTTAAAAAAAAACATTTATATTATTTATTTGATTGAATGAAAACAACAAACTCTACTTTTACTTATTGTGTTTTATGGACTGGAAACTTTAAATGAATCGTATGAAATTAAGAAAAAAAAGTTCAATTTTAAAGTTACATAATTAACAGCAAATATTTTGTTATCTGGCAATAAAGGTATCTGGGGATGAGCAACGAAGACTATGCGGAGAACATGCTAAATACACCGAAAGAAGTGGTCTGGGTCTGGGGCTGGGAGTTGGTCTTACGACTTACGGTTCTGTTGCTTATCAGCTCAAAGATGCAAATATGGAGGCAACAGGTACAATTGACTTCATTTGCAGAGCTGCCAAGATTATGAATAGAACAAGTAAGTTATTAACATACTAATATAATTAAATTAATTCGCAATCGTTTTTAAGTTCACGAACTGTCAATTGATTTAAAAGTCAATCCTGAGAATATGGTTTCACAATGTTTCGTATGTCGTCTGCAGTAACTTAAAATTAGCTTGTCTGGAAAAAATAGTAGTTAATATATTAAATAATATCATTTAATTTCCGTTTTATTATAACACATTCGATTTTACTGAAATCAAATTCTTTCAACTTTTCTCGGAAAAAATAAAATAAAATTCGCTTTATTGCTTTATGCTAATTAAATTAATAGTAGTCTTTCTAGAAAATTAATGTAATTGCTTGTTTGCCGTATTTATATTGTATTATGGAATGCTGTGTCATTAAAAATCACGATAAATCACATACACGTCCGCATACATACATACTAAAGTAATGGAAGTAGAATTATCAGTACATTATTTTCGAACCAAAGACAAAACATCTCGTGAAAAATAAATCAATCTAAAATACCCTAATCTAATTTGTTATTGTATTTGCGATCATATAATATAAATATGTATATGTTTCTAACAACTTGTCATATAAAATCTAATCTACATTTTTAAAAACTTGACGTGTTCGTTATATGAGCGGTTGGTAGTTTGTTTTAATTTCCGCGAATACCGGAAATACTTTGGAATCACGGCTTTGAAGTTGAATAGTTCCTACCAACCTTTATTGCTTCTATTTAAACTTTACTGTTATCCCCTATAATGAATGAATAATAATTTGCATGGTTAACCTTTTTTTTATTTTAAATTGTATTATTTCAATAATTCCTTCTTACTCTGGCAACGGTCCATATGCAGCGAGCATTTGTCGATCAACTGCATCTGCATAATTTGCAAATGAAAAAATGCATTTTGGTGCAAGTTGGTGTCAAGTCCTAAAAGTACTTAAAAAGTCTCGTATAAAAATTAAATTGGCTTCTCATAGTAGTGAAAGTAAAGCTATTTGGTACTAATAAAAATGTGTTTTGCCTTCCAAGGTAAATCTTATCCCTTCAAAATAAGTAAGAGTTCTATCCATGATGAAAGTAGTTCCAGTGTTTCTAAGCCTCCGCATCGTGATTCTAGTATGCTAGAGATTACGTGACTTAATCCATTATACCTTGGCATATCTGAAAGTCAAAATCAATAGTTCAACAAAATTTTTTTTATTCTACGCATTTTTTAGGAGTGGATTTTAGACTTATAGTTCAGTGGACAGTATTATGTATATATCTCAAATCAAAATGAAAAAGGGCTGTTAAATTAAAATTCGGGTTTTACTCGTGAAGGACAATATTCTTTAGAGGAGCGCTCCGTGGTTTTAATGATTGAAGAACACGATTCAAGTGATCGATAATAACATTTTGTGGAATAGGAGAAGGATTTTAGTGCGTTACAATAGCTTTTACATGATAAGGGAAATTCTTCATACGTTAAAATCACAACATGGACGAGAAGTAACATTTCAATCTATGCATTAACCATAAATAATACACCATAAGTATTTTTATTAATAGCCGGTATAGACTCTAGTTAATCGAATGACTGCTTCATTTACGATTAATTTTTGTATACGGCATATACATTTTTGTTCTTATCTGGAACTATATTAAATTTCCACGTTAGTTGAAAATCTTTCGTACCAACACAGTCAATTTAAAGCTGAAAAGAAACAATAGCAATAATATTATATGCTTTTCGCTGTAGTTGGATAATTATTATAAGTAATTTGTTTTTGTTACAGTTGTCATGACCGTATTCCTGGCCTGTCTTTCAACTTTGCCGGTGATCATGTTAATTATGGGTAAGTATGAATATGTGTGTAATTAAAGAAAATTATAGCTTCTGTTTCTTAAAATTAAGAATTGACACTACGGGTTTAATGTAAATAAAAGAGGATGGCCTCAACCGAGGTGATATTATTTTAAATTAGTCTGGTTTACAAGCAGATAATAAGGACAAATAAAAATTTTGGATTTATACTAAGATATCGTAAGATATGCTGAAACTTTTTTTTTTTATGCTCCGATAATTATTATTTCTTAACTCTGAAAAATAATTGATAGCATTAAATATATACATAATAAATCTTGACATAATTACATATACTGAAACTTGTACATAATTACATATATAAAAGTAAAGTGAAATTTATTCTAATTATTGTAAATAGTATTTTTTTATTTAATTTAAGGAAAGTAGTTTAGCAAACAGGCCGCAGGGTTATAGCTGGTCATGTTCTTCCTTAGATATTGGTAGTTTAACAAATATAGACTATTTAAAATATAACAATTATGAATTAATCCTGAAAGTCAGTGTCACCATTGAAACCGTAATAAAGAATTATAAAATATTGGTACTTATAAGGTGAACATGTATAATGCACTCTCTTCTGATTCTCTTCTGATTTGTATAGAATATTAACGGTCTCTTTACTCCCTTTCGTTTGTTAATTTTTGTAAGGTTACAAAGTTGTCTATGTAACGAAGAAAAAATCCTTACTAACTTTTGACTAAGACCTATCAGTATAAGAATTTAAAATAAGTATTTGATTAAGTCGAACTTTGATGTTTGACGCCTGTTGGTGATGTAAACGTTCATTAGAGCTAAATTAACTTTCAAGCCGGTACCTACAAGTCCTGGTTTTCAAGGTTCGAGGCTTTATAGTTCAGAAAACGAAGAATTTCGAAAATGTCTACTTCCGCAATATATTCCTTAATTCCTTTGTTTTCATTCATCCCTTATGAATGTTTAGGAGTCCAATTTCAAGTATTAGTCTTTGTAGTCTAAAGAACAATTATATGAAGTTTTAACTTTGTAAGATTTATAATTAGGAACGGGAAAATTTAACTCTAACACTGCAATCCCATTAGGGAGTTAATTTAATTTTCATCGTACCGTAGCCAGATACATAAACGGAAACCATACAATTTTGTTCTGTCCGTTTATCCATATGTCCGAAAACTGTTTTCAATGAACTTGAACGAACTGAGAGAAAATAATAAAAAATCATTTCGATGCAAATAAACACATAGCGAATCGTTAGATAGGTTTTATAATCATTAAGTACATTTAAAATTGTTTGAACAAAATCATTATTACACGCTTGTAGTGTGTATACCGGGACGAGCTATTGTGTATTTTACTAATAAAAAGGTTGTATATTCGCTTTTGGACTTTATATATTCGACCATTCTTAAACAGAGTACTAAAATAGATTGTATGGTTACCTATTTTAGCTTACTTTAACGGAATTTCCTGGCACTTTCTCTTCTGTAATCTATACTGTACCTTCCACACACTTCCTTCATTTTATAGAGCATTACTTTCTTAGCCTTTGATGTTTCTTATTATCTTACCCTTCTTACATTTACGAATCTTAAATATATTGTAATAAATCTTACACAGTCGAAACTTTAAACCTTTGAAATGCTTTGCAAACCAAATCGTCATTCTAAATTTGAATATCTTTAAAGTCGTTGGAAAAAATGTTGAAATAAAAAAATGTGTCTTTCGAATAGAGCTACATTATATAGCTTTGGCTACATTTTCAACTTTTGCTAGTATTTTTACTAGTATTTTATTTTAATATAGGTAGCCGGACGATCGGTTGGGTTACATTGCCTTTGTAAGAAATATTAACCAATCCTTACATCGCCAATGTCCTACATATCTTGGTAGCTATGATGTTGTGTCTTTTTTATGTTTAATTAATATATATATAACAATATTATAAAGCTGTAAAATTTGTTTGTTTGTATTTAAGGTAACCCCTTAAATACAACAAACAAATTTTACAAAAAAGTAACTAATGATCCATTTCTAATATTTTTGTCATTAGTAGATTTTTAAATTATTCCCGAGTGCTATATGGTAAAAACTATTTTATATCATATAATTTTCTGTATTAATAAATTAAATCCGTGCGAAGCCGGGTCGGGTTGCTAGTATAAAATATATTTGCATCTCAACCAGACTCACGTTTGTGCTATTTCATTTTCCTTTATCCACTGTTTCCTTTTATTTTTAATTTGACATTTCTCCATAGCTCCTTAAAATTAATTTGAATATTAAATGCATACACATAATTCAAAGACAAAATATATAAATCATTCCTAATTACAAAATTGTGACACAGTATTGAAGTCAAAAACGGTACGATTAGAATGATTTAAAACTTAAATAGCCCTGCAATTTTCGTAATTAGTTATTATGTTTAACATTATTTACATATTACTGTTATAAATACTGTATCTATAACATAATCTCAGTTAAGACGTTGGTTACAAGTTTCGCGTAGCAACCGTTATTACATAACTTTATTTGTTTACATTCAAGTTATCGTCTGAAATTAACAAATTATGTATAACAGAAATTATTCAATTTCAGAAATAATCAATCTCGTTTATATGTATGCGATACGTTAGTTAATTATGTTGCGACAAAATTTTGATAACATAGAGAAAGAAAGATCCCAGTTAATCCTAGGTCGGGGCAATTTGTTTCGTAAAAATGCAAGAATTTTTTTTACAGTCGGTTTGGTTGACACCGCACGGTTTGTTGATTAACGACGAGTACGTTGGCTTACGACACCCACGGGTTGAGTGAGATGTGCCTTCACTCAGCTGGAAATCGCAGTAATATTAAATGAATATTAGATAGATGTGTGTACATATATTTTATTTGCCAAAATTGGGAGAAGCAAATAATATTATAAATTAATAATTTAGTTTATTTTTTTTTTACATTTTGATGTCTGAACAACTCAATCGTTCATCATGATATTTCATACATTTAATATTTTCATACGCAAGAAAAATATATAGGGTACAGTATCCTGCGACCCTCACATGTGGGCAAAGCAGTGGGCGAAAATAGTGTTTTATAAGAATCAATTTTTTCAAAATATGGTAAGTTAAACGTAAGTTACAGTGTATATATAGAATGCTTTTTTAAAATCTCAAGCTAAATAACACTACGTAAACACAGAAAAACGTCCTCGTCCTTTTTCAATTAATGAATTATTAATGAGCTACGTAAGATTAACGACATCCAGGCTCGTAATTAAAATTAATTTACCTCCGTATGTATTACGGATAAAAATATATAAAATACATTACCTGCGCGCCCTGATATTGGACGGGTCATTTTAAGCTTTTACTTAGTTACATTTAAAAAAAAAAGGTATTTAAAAATACTAATTTATCAATATATAAATTAAAGTAAACTAATATATGATATAAATTAATATACAGTTATATACAATTTGTAATTTATCTGCGGAAAGCACACGTATCCCACAGACTTTTCTGTTGATATTTTAGGCATCTATAAATCGTTCAAAGTTCGTCTGTCATAATTTTGACAGCGGCCAAGCTTGTAAAATACCCACCGACAATTTGCTCGCTTCTACGTTGACCTAATAAAGGCAAGTGAGTTATATCACAAAAAAAAAAATTAAATGAAAATACTTTACTGCTAATTCTTATCAAACGAATATATATAATAATTTGATATGCATATATTAAAATGATTTGAAACCCGTAGTATTAAATTAGTTGGCAAGACGGATGAGTCACCAAAGGGACCAACATTCCGGACCAAGTACATGATATATGATTTGTGATTGAAAAGACCTTTAAAATTACTGACTTGTATAATAAGGTAGAGGTCTCACTTTAAATAGAAAGTGTTATTGTGATAACCCATTCCCTTAGTCAGATTTTATAATTAATAATGGCTTAATATATTTAAAGCAGTAATTTCTCAAAATATAAATCGTACTATGAAATTAAAAAATAAATTATATTTTCTTAATATTCAAGGCATGTGAATAATCGTTGGTGGCATTTGTATTCGAAATATTAAACAAAAAAAGAAAGACTTAACTGAATTTGAACTCAGAACTCAGTTTTTTAATATCGTCAACCTTGGAAACTAAGATGTCATGTCCCTCGTGTCTGGTTCAAACAGGAACACAACTATGGTAAGTTAGAAGGTAGTAATGTTTGTATACTTAGATATACCACGTAGAATACCAAGAAGACTTAAAATATATATCAACATCATAAAAGTGAAAAAGCTACCTGTAAACGTACTAATTATTATACTAAGAATACATTTAATAAGTGTATATTCAATTAATACATATTTTGCATTAAACATTCTCAACGACTAAAGAATTTAATAATAAAACTCATCGTAACATGATTTTAATTGAATTAAAATACCTTCCAGTTTATCTTTTATAATATTGTAGCAAACTGAGTTATCAAAGGCTATTTCGTAAGCAGCGCAAACTCGAGGCAAACAAAAAAAAGTGTCACACTAAAGTATATTATTAGTTATACTTCATCTGGTGATTCTAAATGGTTAGTGTCTGTTTGAATAAACATATTTGAATACTGTATGTATGTATGTAACATTATTGCATTTATTTATCATTTACATTGAAATATATAATCCATAAACAAATGGAAAAAAAATCTTCTGATAATAAGTCAATCCAAATATACTATATCTTCATTTTAAAAACAAATAATTTGTTAAAAATTAAACTTTGACAATATCAATGTTTAAATAAAAATAATATTAAAAGATATTGTTATAAGTGTGCGTTCACCTTAAACGAGATCACTAGCAATCTCGGATTTTAAGCGTTTGAAATTCGACTCTCTTTTTTGACAAGATAATGAAATTGAATCTCGAATTATATCTTTACAGCAAAACTGTTTTATTTTACTTCCAATGAAAAATCTCAACTAACTGTAGATGATATTAGGATTGTTAATTTTAACTTTAAATGTCATATTCCATATTTTGTTTATACGAATCCTTTGTAAAATTTTTACAAAGGATTCGTATAAACAGTTTTATTATAATTTATTTTTTAGTACGATTGCTTTATTGTACTCAAAAAGAAATGTTTTATTAAGAATGACGACGTTAATCTGAATTTTGTTAAAGTTATTAAAGCAGTTTTTGTTTTGTTTCCTATAAATGATTTCCGTTCTATTTGTAAATGATCAAGACGTCACTTAAATTTGGACGTAACGTTTCGTCAATTGAAAATCTGCATTATTTGATTTCTTACGAAATAAACTCAACGTTAATAAGGCTTTGTGTACCCAATTATTAATTATTATACCGCAAAGCATCTATTGATGCTGATCTATATACAATATAATATATGTTTTGAGTGAGCTAGTTCATTTAAAGGGACATAACATTCTAGGTCGTTGTTTCATTGGTGGTGTAAGAAATTATTGAAGTTAAATCGTTTTAATCGGTGATTCGATAATCGATAGGTAGACAAGATCGACAGTAAAACATTAAGGATGCCTCATAGTTATTTTTCATTACATGAGAGAGAAGAAAGATATGAAGTAGCCTAAAAAAAGAAAGAGAGCTATATAATTCGATGCTTTGGAAGTTGAGCAAAAGAGAGCGACGTATATCACTACGACACAAAGCGATCGAATGAGATAAGTTCGCGCATGCGCGCGTTATAACGTTACGCGTTACGTTACGCGTTATATTATCTTCGTTACACATGAACAGGACGTAAGCATACGTTGTGTATTTCTTTAAGAAGTTTCACTTCTATCACGTGTACGGTGGTGTACGAGCATTTTTTTTTTCTTCCAGTACAAATGTCACTGGACGGTAGTTACTCCCTACTAGTCATGAATACTGGCAAATGTATCACCGTGATGATTGTGGTCTTCCTATAAACGAATACAAAAAGACATAGGGATTTTATCATTTAAACCGTTGCTGAGCTATATAAAAAAACCTAATAACATGAACTACAAAGATACCGGCATTAACAGAGGTACCAATTATTTCATAAATTGGTAACATTCACGTTTGTCCGAACAAAATTGATTATAAAACAAATCAATATTTTTTAGTTTAGAATATTTATTCTCAATTCAAAAACATAAATAAACACGTGGGTCTTCTTTATCTAACATCATTATCTAATCATCTTTATCAAAACAGTAGTAATTGAATAATTTATGTAATGTTTATTATTTAAACAATATAATAGAGGTATATTCTGATGTATCTAGTTTATTCATCACGTACGTCGCTTTCATTTTGATGTGTACCGTCTTAGCTATCAGTATGCAGCATTTGAACTAATTTCGCAGCACATAATTCGAATCGAGTTGTGTAACAGGATGTAAAAAGAAGCGCGTTCTATTCAATTTACTACAATACGACGTATGATGAATTGTTACACATTATTAGGGTTAACTACTGAGTCTAGCTTAATTTCTAGTTCATATGGTTAAATATCTTCTGTGTGTTTTGTGTGTGTAATTGTCGGTCATTTAAAAGTGTATAACATTGTCCCACAAAAGAGTTACCGACCCTAGTGTATGGACGCTACTAGATTATGTCTGTTCCTGTTTGTTCTGTTAATCGAATATACGTCATATTTGGGTAATGTTATGATTTTATTTTTATCAAATATATAGTGAATTAATATAAAATGAATATTTTAATTACATTAAATTAATTTTTAAAGATAAATCTTTAGAGCTCAGATTATAAATTCCGTCATTAGAAGGACATTCTGTAGGACAATGAACGTATTAAGGTCGACAGCATTAACTCACAGTGAAAACTAAGAGGTCGTTATAATGTTAAAGCAACTAAAATACACAGGCAACCCGTATCTACATCAGTTAACATTCTTAAGTTTTTTACTGCAACTGCTCCAGAGATGAGTTTACTTGCCAGGCTATTAACATAGTAGCTCTATTCGAGCTTAACATCTATGATGATGCCTAAGAACTATGTTGTATCTCTAACGTTTAATGTTTCGTAATTTAGAAGTACATTCGTTTTTACGTAAGGAGTTCTTACCTTAATACACTATGCTTGGCCCGAAACTATTGTTTACGAACTAGAACCTTCATACAAAAATTTCAAATAAAGAAAAAAAAATACGAATATTGCAATACATTTTTGTCTTCCTGATATTTCAATTTATTTTGAATATAGAATAATACTCGAATTAATTTGTAAAGGTATCTTGAAATTATTACATACATGGAAATTTCGAACAGCTGGAATACGAAACTACTCAAATATAACACAATGAAGCTCTTATTATGCAAGTATTCATAACTATATTTTATGTACATTTGTATATGCAATAAAATACATGGACTGTGTAATATTTTGAAAATTGCAAATAAAGTGATCACTTTTAATTCTATTTGGAATATTAGACTTTTGTTAGTGTTTCTTGTTGTATTTTATGTATATTTTACGTTAATTATTTTAAATTACAAATAACAATATAGTTTTATATTTGTTGTTCGCATTATATCTTGGGAACAAGTAAATATGTCGAGTCGAATTCAATATAATTTCACGAGATACCGATATGATCATTTAATTAAGATTGTCTCATAAAATATATATTAATAGTGTGCTGTATATTATATTTGTACAATATGCATAATTTAATAAATGATTTGAAACCACAAGCTAAACAGAAGATTTATATTTTCCTTTTTTAATAATTATTATCTTATTAGATGTTAAGGACGATATAAATATTGGTTTATAATTTTTTATTATTTCGACTCCGCCTATCATGAATCTGTGTATACGCTAAATGATATTCGCATTCCTTTTTTAAATTCAATGTGTGTAGTGTCATGTTCGGAACTATTTGACAACTTGTGATTGGGATATACACACTGTGAAAGTGGAGCACCGTCCCATCGTGTCTTTTTTTGGAATGCAATGATAGACGAGTCTCTCTAAGCGACATCAACTGGCATTGAACTTGTGTCGCATACACCGTTTCAATTGTGTTTCATATAGATATTACTACTATTGTACTACGTATAATATTTTAAAAACAATTGCAAAAGAACACAAGTGATTTAAGCTTATTTATTTTTATGCAGGTGTTCAGTACATTCGCGACTGCCCAGCCGAGCCTCGAATACCAGTGTACATGGTTGTTGGCGGTGCAGCTGGAGGTATAGGCATTTTCTGGCTACTGTGGGCTCAGCTTGCTAGTAGGAGTGCCACTTCGCCTGCTAGCATCCCCGAGCTGATACTCGCTTACACCCTGACTATATTTCTTATATGTTGGTAAGTTTAGTTATGAAATAAATGTGTGAATTAAAGGAACGAGTAGTACCTTATACGGTTCAATAGTTATAGAACTTTATAGGGTTTCTTCTTAGTAAAAGTCTACATCACTTGTCGATAATTTTATAGCTTAATTAATCTTCAAAGGATTAATTTAAGCCTACTTGTTTTGATTTTAGAGTTTGTGGTATAGTTACAAAATTCAATTGTATTCGTAATTACAGAACGAGTTTTGTTATATTATTAGAATTAAAAGGTATAAACTAACCATCAACGCATTTTTTTTAAAACTTTAATTTATCTTCTCGTAAACTAATCTAAAAATAAGTATGTTTAATAAAAAATCCGAAACAAAATATTACTTATAAGCAGTTTCCGTTAAGAAATGCAAAGGATGTCTAATTTCTAGTTTATATGTATATACATATCAAAAACAATGAATGGCTTTTATTCGTGCTAGTAAACTTATTACTATGATTACATATTATATTAAGTTAAGTAATTGTTGTAGTTTTAACCCGTCGATCGTCAATAACGAAATTTCGAATTGAAAATATCTGAATTTAAAATGAATTTCTAGTTATTAGTATTATCTGTTATTAAAGTATTTTTATAGAGGTTATTAATAAATAATTATATTCATAATAGTTGTTCATTATACTTACGAGCATGTCCTGTTTTTACGTATCAGTTTTTACTCATCTATCTATAGGTAAATTAAATTAAACCCCCGCCTTTCATCAGTATAGGCTACTTTACATTAAGCAGATATTAAAGTAATAAATACTAACTACTTCCTCGGTTCCTCACTTTCCTCCAGAAATTGTCTCATTTTGGGATAATCAGAATAATAGCATGAAATAATTTCATCCGATAAAATTATTTACGGTTTCCTATAATATTTTCTTCCGACTCCTGAGCCCGAGATGAATTATAAACAAAAATCTGGGACATGCAAATTCAGTAGTACTTATCAAGATCGTACTCGCCGATTCCTATTAAATGGGTCATCTCGACTCATTTTGGTAGGAAATTCAATTCATATTGCGTAAATTTGTTGGTATCTTATATTTATAAAAAATATTACTCGCCGGTAAGCCAGCTAGCATTCGAAGTTTAGCTCGCTATCTTCCCTTTCTTACAAAACTACTAATTCCGAACGAAATCCAGGGTATAATGTAGTCTGAAAAAAAGTTTTTTTTCTGTACAGTTAGGCTGTTTAACGATTTCATTCAAAGTTTTAAAAATATTCCTTTAACGTTCAAGCGAATTTAATGGCTATTGTGAATAGAAATCGTGAAAAGTTTTCGAGAAATAATAGACTGAAAATATACGAAGGTTTTCTTAAACTTGATGTAAAATTTTAAACTTATATTTCGGCAATGTTATGAAGGATAATAGAAATCATTTAATATTTGTATTTTATCAAGTTATATTTTTTATATTTATATTTTATGGTATAAGTTGATGGACGAGAATATGGGCTACATGATGGTAAGTGGTCACCACCGCCCATAGACAATGGCGCTGTAAGAAATAATAACCATTCCTTACATCGCCCGTGGAACCACCAACTTTGGGAACAAAAATGTTATGTCCCTTATGCCTGTAGTTATACTGGCGCAAATTAGAACACAACAATACTGAATACTGTTGTTTGGCGGTTGAATAGCTGATGAGTGGGTAGTACCTACCTAGGCGGGCTCGCACAAAGCCCTACCACCAAGTGGAGTTTTGTAATAATTACGCTATCAATTAGTAACAAGTGTACTAAACATATAATTTTGTGATGCTATATAAATATGCTATTTGTACATCCTAAATACCACTCGTAAGAACACGGGATTGGTACATACCCGTACATGAACCTGAACGCTGGACCAAGAAATGAATTACAAATCATAAAAACAATATTTTATTCTTGCTTAAAGCAACAGCTGAAAATCATTTAGGCCTCCTCTCCACTTGAGGATAAGGTTTGGAGCTTTCTCCACAACATTGCTACAATGCGGGTTAAATATACACGTGACAGAATGTCATCCGACACATATACATTTTCCTCAACGAATCAAAAAGATGAATTGTAAACAAGAAAAGTTTGAGCTCGGCTCTTTCATGTATTATTTCTTCTGATTTCTTATGTTACTTTTTGAATCCAATTCGTTCCATGTCAAAGTCATATTTTTGTTTTGCGGTACCATGTCATTTTAATTGGTAACCCTCGGGAGCTCTCATCCGAACGCGTTTGTTAGCGATTCATTTTGCGGGAATTATGTTTATATTGTTTTAACACTAATTAGTCAATTTCAGTTGATAAAACCAGCAACAACTTTGGAATTTGCGTGTAAATATTGTAGCTACTCTTTATAAAAGTCTGTCTTATGTTTATTATTTGTATCTTGTACTATATATAATTCGACATTTATGTATATTTGCTATAACAGCAATTGTATACAATTATAATTCCATATTAAAAATTGATATTATGATTACAATTCTACGTGATTACTGATTATATTTTACAATAGACTCAAATGTTTTTAACATTAGAGTTTTGTTATAGTTAAAACTGATTGGCATTATTAATCTGTGCAAGAGAAACAATTCTTATCATATATTTTTTTTCTTTTGGCTTTTATTTGTGCCAAAAAGGCGCAGATTATTTATAAGAATCCGTACAATCATATGTCAAATTGACGTCTAAACATAAATATTTTATTCTCTCATTACTGATATTAAAGGAAGTTATTGGAGAATTTCATTGGAACTCATATTGAAGTTCAGATAAAATAATATTTGTCTTATAACATAAAAATCATAAAAAATAACGTATCAATCAATCTTCTAAATAATCGTCAAGAGATTAAGGGTTCTTTAATTATAAATTGATTCAATAATAATCTTTATCTCAGGTTTAACCATCGAATCAAATAGAAATCGCCTTAAAACCAATATGGCAACTAAACCTGTTTAGTTAAATCACTAAATTCGATATTTGAAGCGAATTAAATCAGTCACGCCGAAGACCCTCGAGCGATGACAGCTGGCAGCTGCCACAGTAATTAACTATAAACAAATAGACGTGCCAATATTATACGGGTAATCAATGATTGAATAACCTGTGAACAATCAAAATAAATATATTATTTTTTCAAGTAGGCTCATAAAATCACTTTTGAATCGTCATATTATAGTGTAGAATTAATGTAAATATACCACTGATTCGGAAAGTAGATTCAACCAAGAACAACCGACAAGATACCCTGTAGTTATACTTATCCATCGTAGGACATGAATATATTTACAAATTAACTTAAAATATTACGTTAATGTAAAACCTCTGTGTATACCACATTGGTGTGTATTTCAGCCCTTAGGGTATAATATCCAGAAACGCTTAAATGCGCATCAACTAATTTTTAATAGGTAGCGCAAAAATAAAATTTCGAGCTTCCAACTTCAAAATGACGGACTTCCAGACTAACCTGTATACGAAATGTCAACCCCTACTTTTTCCCTTTAGGCGTAAAATATCAAGAAACGCTTAACATTATAACATTTTATAGGTATGTAAATAGCACATAGATCTACCAAAAGGGAACGATGCTTGAAGATATTTCCCATTTTTCAAGTTTTTTAATTTTTCCAATGTTAGCAGAGCCCTGCTCCTAAGCAAAATGTACGCAGTGTAGGATCAATTTATATTAGTTTTTTTATAAACAAATAAAAATAAAAATTCATGATTTTCGGTTTTTTTTAGTTTATTGTGCTATAATAATTATCTTCATGCCAAGTTTCAAGTTTCTAGGACTACGGACTTTCAAGAAAAAAAAAAAACTATTCCCGTTTATTCCTTATCCCTTGGGAATTCCGAAATATCCTAAAAATAGTTTTTAGTTGTTGTTATAACCTACTTGCTTGCTAAATTTGAAACCCTTAATGATTATAGTTACGGGGATAAAGCTACTTTGGTTCGAAAATATAAATCCCATTTATTCCCTATCCCGTGGGAATTTTGAAAAATCCCTTCTTAGGACACCTCTAGCATACTCAATGTATACGTGTCCCAAATTTCAAGTCTCTAGGTCCAGTGGTTTAGGCTGTGCGTTGTCTGTCAGTCACTCAATCACTCAGTAACGAAAGAGTTTTATATATATTGATTATGTCAGTTAAGTTAAATTTATGTATATCCTACCTTCAATTAAAAAAATACTAAGCCTAACCTTTTTATGTTATAAAGTATTTTAAGAGTTTTCAATGTCTTTTTATATGAGCATTAAATCTTTTAATAAGTCAATTTAAAAATAACAGTATCGTCATAATGGTAATACAAAAGAAATGAATAAGATTTATGACCGTTTGTTGGATAGTTAATAGTCATGTATTTATTTAATTTTTGTTAATACTCTAATCTCTAGTCCAATACTCGGTTAAAAATAAGTTTTGTTTGGGTATCCAACTTCAATATCATATTGATGATATTATATTACTTCTTTAATATCGTTTTGATTTATGTTATAGTATTGTTTTTGTTATAATTAAATACATTCAAATAATGCTTACAAGAAAGGCAGACTGCTTTTTTTTTGAGTTAAAAAAAACACCGCTTAAATTTTCCTAATAAATGGACATACTATTAATCTTCATAAGTTACATTAATAACGTCCAATTAATGTTGCGTGAGTTGAAGTTACTTATCTGTTCGACAGGTTCGGCTTTGGGAACTTCTGGATACTAAACATCATGTGGCCAGATTTCGCACCAACTCTATTTGAACCTAACAAATGGTGCCACCGCACTCTGTACGTGTTTGCGTTGACTCAGCTGGGCTTGGTATGGGGCGTGATCGCTCTGATCCTGATGATCATATCGGCACTGGTGATCTGTCAAGTAAGATAATTTTATAAAATTGAATATCAAGTAAAGTTGCGTAGAGACTTCGGTTTCGAAGGTTTAGTAGTAATTTCTATAAAAGCGAGAGTTTCACCGTTTTGTAGTTTATACGAATATTCTATCCATTTATCGGTTTTTTATTTTTTAATCCGAATTTATGAATAATATACACTTTGTATTCTAAAATAGATTCTTTTTTAAATGATAAAGGTTATTTGTCCATCGCTTAGGTTACCTTTAACTTTTTTAATTAGGTATTCGGCTGCGGTTGGCTGGGACCACCGAGGTACAAGTAGCAACGGCGCAGTGTCGTGCTCGAGCTGTGGCACAGAAATATCAACAACACGATGGACGTAGCTGGCGCACTCTTGCCTTTCACCCAAGTCGTCCGCCCCGAACTAACCATCCACGTCCAAGAAGTTCTTACTCAGGCTGATAAAGATGCACCAGACACTAAAATGAAGATTCCAGAAATAAACGAACCGGATAAGAGTGATGACGAAGGTTCAAAAAATGATATCAAAAATGTTAGTAGAAGAAATAGTGTTAGTCAAGCCTGATGGTTGTTGGTCGTGCTACCGCCGCACGGCAAAAAGCACGTGCACTTCGAAGGGGCAGACAGAATATACTACTTCTAATTAAGACTGCTCGTGAAATGGACGTCATTCAACTAGCATTTCTTTTTGCAGTAGTGCATAAGTGCGTGCTCATTACCAAAGCGATCATAATAACTTTGTGATATAATCAATTTGAGTTATTGTTTTGCGCTACGTAAGATGTATTATTTGCTGTGAATAATTGAATGTAACAACGAATACCTGTAATTATAGTAGAACTATATGTGGCCAATTTTAATATAATATGATATAGTCACCTTTGTAAACATATCCTATAACAACTGCGTGTAGTAGTGTATGTTATTTTGTATAAAATTATAAAAGCACAAATAGATTATTCTAAATATACAAATTAATTAATAATATTGTAAAATTATGTGTTGTCCAAATTTATATATTTGTGATTCGAATCTGACTCTTGAGATCATTATCTTCATTGATTTTTATATTCATTAAGCGACTTTCATTTTAATTTTATTTCACTTCAAATACCAACCTTTTTATTCATCTATTTGAAAAGTAAGTTATGTACAGGCAAAGTATCGTTACATTTTACTGTATATTAACGTCACCAACCGTTATTGCTTATTTCAGTTTCTATTGGGGTTAATTATCTCAGGGTTCAGAGAAATGGAATCATAGTAACTGCGTGGAACAGGCTTTAATAGAAATCGTGGTAACATGATATTTTTATAAATAGGTGATATTTGGATATTGTGTTTTGGTGTGCTTATCGAAACTTGAAATTATTTACATAGTTTTAATATTAGAATAATATATTTATATTGATATTATTTGCAACATACAAATCTTTGAAACTATTCCGTGAGAAACGAATACGTAACTTTTACAATATAAAAACTCGGAATATTTAATAATGAAATTATATAAGATTCCGTTTTGAATGAAAGCATTCTCGTTTTGGTCATATAAAATGTCGTCGTCGACATCAATCAACTTTTGAATTTAATAGTTGGCAAATGAGCAGGAGGCTCATCTAATGGAAAGTGCCACAACTCTTGGATATCTGCAACACAACGCATCTGCAAACACTGGGGTGTTAGCCGTTTGAAAAACTATTGTGTAAGGTAAAAATTGCCTGAAAAAATCGCACTTATGTAGATTTTTCGACAATTTTCGATCCGATCCTGAAAAAATATGGTAAAAGATGGAGAGTAAGCAGAGTAATCCAATATAGATCGAGTCGCTCGAAAAAGCTTGATTGTCAATTCAAAATCAAGTAAATAATTTTAAAAAAAAATCTATATTATAAAAAAACTACTATGTGAATATTTATTTTCTGTTGCAAATTAGTAAGATAACAAACACAAACTACGAGCGACAACAAATATGTATGGTATTTATCAGAGTGTTTGTTCTTTTGTATTACTACTGTACTAATGTAGTACTAATACAGCTATATATTTAAAATATATATATACAAGAAAAGTATTTTTTCATATCAAATACGAATTTAATAATATTTGTTTAAAAAATTTTATCCATAACAATTTATATATTATAAAATTATCATATTATCACAAGCTAATAAACCAAATATTTTATATTGCACATTTATAACAAATTGCTTTATTATACAACAAAAGAACTATTGATTTTTTCAAGGAAGATCAATACATATAAATGTTAATTTGGCTTAGAGAACGATGTAAAATAATTTTATACGACAAATGTGTTTCCTTGTGATTCTCGAGCACAAGGTGCATTATACGCACAAATTTAGAAGATTAAAAATCAGTGATGTTTTCCAGATTTTAATCTGAAATATTTTCTTAAAATCCACAGGGCTAACTCGGTTCTTTATATATGTTTAAGCAAGTAAATTATTGAAATGATAAAATAAAACTTCAAACAAATTTTAAATCGTCCCAGAATAGACCAATTTATGAAAAAAAGCTTTTTATATATATCTATCTTTTATCTATTCTTCTCTATACAATATTCGTACCAATTTAATGGAATTTATTATTTATAGGTGTTTAATTATTTAAATATAATATAAGTGTATTTATGTCTAGCAAAATGCTTTAGATTTGAAATCTCTGTATAGATAACTATATAATTCTATAAAACGTTATAGGAAAAGTATAGATTTCCGTAGTGTGTAACTGAAGTAATATTTTATTAGTTATACGTAATGATGATATTTTATTAGGTACTATAAGTCATAGGTGCAGCTTCAAGATGTAATGTAAAATTTCAGAACACTGAAGAGCTATTTTGTAAGGAAAATTAAATAAAAACAACGTAGAACACGATCGTGAAATATCAGAAAATTTATATGCGATATTGTCTATTAAAATTGTAATATTAATATACGTATCACCGTAAGATGGTTTTCAACATTTCACGAGCGATATATAAGGTGAGTTCTTACAGAATAGCACCGTAACCGCCTCCGTTCTTGTGTCTAAACTCTGTCTGATAAATCTTTGAAGAAATATATCTAATATCAATGAAATAAATGTAGAGTAGGTAAGTACCTCGATAATAAACGATTCGAGTTAGAAGCAGGCTTATGATAATTTTCAAAGTAAATCCATGTAATGAATAAAAAATATTCGCCTGAGTTACAGCATTTTTTTTTTCTATAACGCTTTTGTAATTAATTGGATAAAAATATATTCCGTAAAAATTATATAATCTTAGTATAGGTTAAGTGATTAGTACTAAGAAAAATTATAACCTATTTCATTCCTTCATAAAGGTAAATCATTAACATACATTTTTTCCTTGTAAAAGTTAATCTATCAAACAAACTATTTCTGGAAATGGGAACATAGTTTTATGTAGTATTTTTATATATAAATATTTGATCAAATGTATTATAAATTGCATAGACTGTTTTAGCTATGACTCATAAGCTGATATGGTCAATCTTGTACCATTGATCAACAATTTGATCTCCGTATGTGAGTACTTAAATAGAAAATTACTGAACATATTTAAATTGATATATCTTTAATACGTCTAATAATCGAATTAAGCGGTTTTGTTTCGTGTTAGCGTTATTAGTATTAACATTACAATAAATTGTATTTAATAGTAGTTATAAATCACTTGTATTAGTCTTGTATTTTTATGAACATAACTAAAAATATTATAGCATATACGATAAAATCGAAGTTATGAAACATAAATAATCACTGTGTAATTATTAGATAATATATAATAAAATAAGTATGTCTTACTGTTACAAACTTTTATTGGTGTTTTTAATGATTTGTGGTTTATTTTCCAATCAATATCTATCACCGAAATGAATATTAATTCGATTTAAGTATATGTGAAGATAAATATTATAATAGGAACATTACATCTTTCATCGTTGTCTAAAGACACAAAATATATACTTTTTAGAAGGCTGATCTACGCTCTTGTTTCAAGAGTTGCCGCTTACCTAGCTTACTGACTCTAGGTTTTTTGAGAGGCAATAACGTCAACGACGCGAATTGAATACAATGTTACAGGATAGTGTGAAAAAGCCTTTTGCTTATCATTTTATTTTATCCCCCACTTTAAACACATATACATAGAACATATTTATTCATTTATATCTAAATGTATAATTATTTCAAAAGAGTTCTTAGTCTTCTGTAATTACTATTTACAGTATATAGTGATTTTGACGACAGAGTCAAATTGCATAGACCATGATCTAATCCTTGGCATCAAAGACAATGGGATTTAGACAATTGTAATACTTTTTGCTATTTTGATATATTCCTAATACGAAATTATTCAAAATATACATGATGTGAAACTAACAGAATATTAATTTAGGGAAAAAATGGAAAGGGCCTTCCCTCTTGAGGATAAGCTTATTGATGGATATACATTTGATATAATTTCATTCGATCGCCATTCGATGTACGCTTGTTACTTCACGGTGTTCTGTACTTTCGGTCCGAACTTGTAATCTTCTGTTTAAATTTACGGTTTCTAGTTTTATGGAGTCTTGGTTAATATATACATAAATTTAAATATCCAAATATAATATACATCAAATATATCTTATTAAAATGCTAATTTATATTCAAATATATTATTGTTAAAGTTTATGAAGTGCTATGGAAAATTTATTTTTTACTTATATAAAATTATTTTAATTAAAACACAATTTTGAAGGCTTAATTCGAATCAATACTTCTTATAATTATTTGTATTTTATGTACAGAATAAAAACAGTATCATTTTTGTTTATAATAAACACTTACGTCTGTCAAAACAAAATTGGTATATAATCGTGATTTTTATGGGCAACACAAGCAAATTGAAAATCCACACATAAAAACTATATATATATTTACAAAGGCAAAGAAAACAAATTAAACTATAGCCAAATAATTAAAAGTGATTTCAGCTTAATTTACGTAACGTAATATTTTTCTTAAATTAATAATACTTTTAAAAATATCGTTTGAACTTTATTATTTTTCTCAATTTAATAGATATTAAAAGACGCTTAAAAGCATAATTAGGAAAGGTCGTGCGGTACGATGTAATACCCTTTTAATTAGTGAAAGTACTACTACTACTGCCTCCAAACATTTCGTTAAAGTTTATTCATTTATCAACCACATGTATACTATTTTTAATTATTTATAGTCGAAATATTGTTTCATTGTCAATCATTTGTTTTAAAAAAAAATGTAAAAGACGTAAGTTCTTAATTCAAAATATAAAATTTGCTAAAATAATAGATATAATATAAACCCTACGTAAAAATAGATGGGCATTTTTCGTTAAATAGAAAAAAAGTGTAACGACCTCAATTGTTGATTAGCGATCAAGCCAGGGAGGATCGTTTGTATTTTATAAGCCGATATTGTGACATTTTCGAAGCGTAACATAGTATTTTACGGTCGTAGCCTCAAACCCGTGACCTCCATAAAATATGAAATACGCTGCGGCAGATCTAATAAATTAACCCTCACCGCTCCACATTGTTTCTGTTTATAATCTACCTGTTAAAATTTTTCGTTAATTTCAATTAAAAATTGACTTATTTTGATGAAAATTATACCTATTACATATAAGTTACAACTTCTTTGTTAATTTAAGGGGTTGTGATTAAAAAAATTGTGGAAAAAGCCCAACTTAATATATGTATATAACGTGAATTGTCACATACAATATATTATTTTTTTTACGTAAAAACAGCTTTTAGTATACAAACTAGAAATTCGTTTAAAATATTCCATTAGACAAATTGGAATTTATTTAAATTTATTTTCAATTCTCGTAACTATTTGCTTTGTTTTGAAATATATTTTGTTGCTATAAAATATTGGAAAATTGAATGGAAATTGAATTCAATACAGGAATTATTTTTGTTTACTTGATATACATATAAAGATTATTATAAACATAAATAACTACAGTTTAAATACTGACGAAATACGTTATTGAAAATCATTCCACTATTTATTTTAATAAATTGTTTTATCTTAAGTGATTTACATTAATGCTTTTGAGAAACTAAATGTTACCGTTAATTAGTTTTTTATTTTATTTCTTAATATTTTTCTGCTGCTTGACTTGTATTTAAAATAAAGCATATTATATTATTATAATTTTATCAGTAAGAAACCTACCTTAAGAATAATAGTTGTCACTTGCTGGTAAGTGATCACATCTGTAAGTATTGTATGACTACGATTCTAATACCTAAATTATCTACGTACTGTTAACAACGAGATCTGAGTTTCCATTTAACCTGTTATTACTAGCGCACTGTCCCTTCAAACAACACAATACAATATATATATATATTATCTTAACTCATGAATAGGTGGCTAAGTACCAGATGATTCTGCACAATTACCTACAAACACAATTACAGCATTATTATTACAACCGCTTAAAGCGTATTGTAATATAATATTTTTGAATATGTTAAGTAAATACGTAATTCTATTTTGTTTTAGTCGAATTTTAATCAGGGAATTCGGTTACTATTTAAAATAAGCGTTAGATACACGAACTATTGCAAGGGGACCATTATTGTTGTTTGCAATGAGGATATAAACTGACACATGGAAAAATTTTAAGCTAGTTTTATAAAAAGAAAAATATGAAAATATATTTCGTTTCTGAAGAACCAAAATCCAACGTTTCTGTATAGTGAGTTATCTCGCTTGGCAGCACCCGTGTGGCTGTAACTTTACAGATGATTAGACATCGGACTTGCTTTCACTTCGCTAGGTCGCACAGGTGTGTTCGATTCTTTATCGAAATATCTTCAACTTTTCCTTTTCTATGGATAAATATAATAAAATTAAAATAATACAAACATGAATACAGATTGTTTTCACTAGTATCATAAGAGGCATAGGTGATTTCATAGCCTGGGGATAATTCTACTAACATATTACGGTTATGAAAGGTTTCCGATTCTATTCCGATCAAATTTTGACAGTTCAACACAAAAATAAAACTCAGTTTAATCATAACTGAGGGCTTCTACTGATTTATATCGATTTTGATACGATCACGATTATATTCCGTTCGAAGTGTTCCAGTTGCAGTTGTCTTAGTAGAGATGGAAGACGACTGAACGGCAACGACTACGTTTCGGTTCGATTGCGATAAAGTGATCATTTTTTATTAAAAGTTGCGCTCTGCTTTGCAAAAATACATACCATGTAACGCCAAACTAATAGTGTTTAAGATCTTATTCATTTGGGCGGTAAAATAAAGAGGTACTTTCTTAGTTATCCTCGCGGCGTAATACGTCACTTTGTTAAACGTTAAATTTGTATTGAAATTGGTTGTCTCATAATTCGCTTACAGACAAACATATGTTTTCTCTCTTATTACCTTGTCTATATGACAATCTTTTATATGTTCGAATATATTCGCTTCGAAATTACATATGAACAAATAAAACTTATGTAAAATTTTGTAATTAGTAAGCGGACAAGTAAATATACTAACGTAAAGGTAAAAGGTCACCATAATTGTAAACACTGGCGCTGGATGCCAATGTGCCAACCATGGAAACCAAATTCTTATATCCCTTACAGTGGTTCACTCACCACTAAATATGGTTAAATTTGATTACATAAATATACACATATATATAGAGTAAACAAATTAAATTATTAAAAACAATCTTTCCATCATTCATTTAAATAATTAATTTACTAAACGAGACGGATCTAAAACAAGAAACTCCGACATTGTTTTGATTGTTTCAAAGTTTTAATTTGACGTGACCCCTACGCGGGTTGAATTATGATTATGGTTAACTGCATAGATAGATCCTTGAAATTGTAAAAAGGGGATGAAATTTGGGGTAATTTGAAAAATTTGGAGTAATTTTATATACTATTATTGATAATAATACAGTTCCTGATATTGCCAAATACCGAAATTGGTTGGGACTTGTCCAGATTTAAAGGCTTTAACTCACCAGATATTCAATTATCTGACTATATATTGTATTGTTTTATCCAGACTAATATTTTAGATTGGACAGTGCTGTAAATCTTTTTAACAATAAAATATACAGTACTATACTATTTTCAGGTACATTTAAACTTTCGTGATGTTATAGTAAGATACTATTGTAGTAGATGCAATTCTGTAAAAAAGTTGAGGAAGATTGTAAAGATCGTCGTAAAAGTCATAAAATATATGAAAATATAAAAAATTGAGACTAAAAGCTAGTATACTCATCTTCGACTAATCTTATAAGCTCAGGACATATCGAATTAGTTCTAACGATTGCCATAATATATTGGCAGTTTATAAGGAATAATATCAGAGCAGTAGCCGTTTTAAATTAGATGTCTCGTTAGTAGATTTCCTTTAAAAGTATTATTAAAAAAACAGATGACATACCTTTCCAAATATGTTTTTCAAATACAAAAATATACAATTTCAAATGTTACATGTCAACGGAGTTTTTTAAAATATTTCCAGTGCACGACGAAAATCCTTTTAAACTATGTCAGTACTATTTCGATTAAAAACGGCAAATAGATCGGACAGAATCCTTTTAATTTTATTCATCGTGCTTTATTTATTTTCAAAAACATAATATCGAATTTGAAAAATAATCAATGAAATTAAATGAGTTAACTACAATAAATAATCTCCCTTAAACACGTCCTATCAAATAGTTTTTACAGAGCCTTTCATATGACTATTAAATACTCATATTGATTGACCGTCTTGTATATACAAATATGCAAATATCTTTGTTATGCTAATTTTAAAACTAATCATTAATTTTAAGTTTATAATAATGAAATCTATTATTTTATATATTATGTATTCGTTTAATAATCATTGTTACAATTCAAATTGTTTTTATTTGATATCATCAAGTGTGGAGAATTCACATGATTTTATTTTTTAATATTCACTTGACATAATTCAAACGTACTTAAAATTTTAAGTAGATTACTTACCTCTTTAATCAGTGGTACATAAAATATACTATACAATAAATTATGTAGGAGAAATACAAATATACACTTTAGTATATTCTAAATGTTTTGTTAATATCACAGTAGGAGTCATGTACTTATATTTATATTCCATATTGTCCATAGATTATATTCAAATGTAGATTAAATTATACTAAAAATATAGAGAAATTAATGTATTAGTTATTGCATTGTGGTTTTTATTGTATTCAATGTAATTGATTTATTTATTTAATGTCTAAATAAACTATGTATGCAATGCACGATTTTGTTGTATAAGAAAAATAAATAAATGTTTTTTTTTTAAAGTTGTGCTATTATTTCACAATATATATTATCATAATTCTATCTCTACTTATTCATATTAGACATTATAATCAT
Organism: Vanessa tameamea; assembly: GCF_037043105.1. NCBI lineage: Eukaryota > Metazoa > Arthropoda > Insecta > Lepidoptera > Nymphalidae > Vanessa > Vanessa tameamea. The sequence goes on along the minus strand of NC_087319.1, from coordinate 6,479,730 downwards.
TTAAAATAAATCATAAGGAATTTGTATACATTAAATGTTCCAGCTGATATGTATGCATTTCTTAAGCGGTCGCGTCATCATCGCGTTTTTTGAAAAAAAAAAATTGTTTATTAGAAGTTAGTTTACCGCCCTTAACATTAACAGCCTGTAAATTTCCCACGGCTGGGCAAGGCCTCCTCTGCCTTTGAGGAGAAGGTTTGTAGCATGTTTTACCACGCTGCTCCAATGCGGGTTGGTGGATACGGCCCTTAAACTGTATGAAATGTATGTATGAAAAAAGTAAGTATGTAAAAAGTCGCAGGATCGATCCCGACCGCTAAATTGTCGTCTTTACTTCAAACTTTAAGCTTCATTGGAGAGATACATAGTTTTAGTAATTCCTTATAATGGGGCATTAACACTATTCTTTATAAAGAACAATATAGTTTATGCCCAGAGCACTAATGACACCGACCTTGATAATTATTGAAAAGTAGAGGAAAATATTTATGAATTTGCAAGTTCAGAATATATTTTTTTTCTACCCTTATTTCCAAGTTTTATTTCCAAGTTTTATTTCCAAGTCAGTAACTGCCAAACAGTGAAAAAAGGAAAATCAGTAGATAGAGAAGAAAAAATATATGTATATATTCAACTCGATTCAATTTTGATGAATTAGTTTTATTATTACATACGAATATATACAAAGTACTTTGTTTAAGCTATGTAGTATACCTATATGAAAATGTCATCTAAACATGTTATTACCAACAACGCGTCAGCTTTACATTGCATTAAGTCAATTCACAAATTATGCAGGACTGTCATTAACCGTTCGTCAACCGCACGATAAACATGTTTATGCGTATCTATGGGCCTTTGTGGGTTAGTGGCTTAATACAGTTAACTACGTAATTAGATAACTAATCAAAAGTGATAAGGGTTGTCAAGTAATTTGTATACGATATCTTGTACTTATGTCCTCGTAACCTTACTTGATATAGGTGTTTAACGTAGGAGTTGATTAAACGATCTGTCATATATATATATAAGATGAGGCATACTTGCGACTACCCCACTTAGAGCGTTAGTTCTTCTTATTAGATGTATCTAAAGTGGTATAAGTCTTATGACGTAATGAGAGAACGAATATTTTATAATAACCATTGCAAAATCGTTATCTACAAATATTATATATGAAATTATTTCATATAGGAATAAACGGGCCACTCGATGGTAAGTGGCTTCCCCCGTTAATAGACTTTGACAACTGTTAGAAATGGTAACCGCAAATTTACATCGCCAACTGTGCCCTCAACCTTGGGAATTAAGATATCGTGCCCCTTGCGTAGTTACATGACCCAATTCTACCGCGACTTATTATTATATTTATTTATAAATTGAATTTTACGGAATGGGCGTTGTAGGTTTTTCCCACTGACGTCCCGATCCTTAGTGAGATCTCTGGTTTAAAAACTGCCAAAACTCGAATGTACCACTAGTTTCAACAGCACTAGATTTTTTTGCCAGGTTATTGATTGTTCTTTCATATACTATACTATATTACCTTTGCAGCATTAGCAGAAATTGGTTTTATTAAGTTATAGGATATTTCGCTCCGTGATTATCCTTTGTTTACCACGCTGATGCTAAATATAATAGGATAAATGAACTAAATCATGGTAAGAGAAGACTCCAGCAGGAAGCATGAACATCAACACGACTAAGAGAAGAAACCTCCATGAAGTCCAATTCGAAAAAAAAGGAGTTGCATTCGTTAAAAGTACCTTAAATTTACTGTTATTAACTATATTTTTAAATCGTTGGTACGTTGATCATTTTTTTATTAAACAGGTATTAAAATCTCTCATAATGATTGTGTGCTCAATACAGGTACTTATATTTAATAAACGTGTTAAATATCTTTCACTGACATTATTATATCGATGTCATAATAAATTTGCCCTCGTATATTAATCGCTTCAAGTATTTCGCTACAGATTCAGATGGAACAGAAAGCGAATAAGCAACGAACCATAAATTCAACATCGCAGACATATTTCCAGATTGAACAATTTATATGAAGTTACACGCATTATATAGAATGTTTTATATATTAGATGAAATTTTAATTTTTATAATTTATATCAGTTTATTTTTAAATTACGCGGGTACATGAATGCGGGTGAATGAGTGCGAATATTAACTATAGGATATTTTTTTTTTATGTTACAGGTGGCATACGAGCAGGAAGATCACCTGATGGAAAGTGACTACCACCGCCCATGGACATCTGCAACACCGGGGGGCTTGCAGGTACGTTGCTGGCCTTTCAGGAGTACGCTCTTTTCTTGAAGGTTCCCAAGTCGTATCGGTTCGGAAAAACCGCCGGCGAAAGCTGCATCCACAGAGTAGTTGTGCGAAGCAGAAAATGTCTTAAAAATCGCGCTGTTGTGGTTTTCGGACATCTAAGTGGTGCGGGTGATATTTGGAATTTTGACGAGATGTCCGAAGGTGAAATTCAGCAGCCGGGATTAATCTGAACAATTCCTCGGAACATTCCCCGTGATAAATTCTGTAGAAGATGTAGAGCGATCCAACATCTCTACGCAAAGCCAAAGGATCAAGCAGATCGGAAAGGGCTTGAACGTCGATAATTCGAGCCGCTCTACGTTGGATACGGTCATATGAAAGATGGTACCGGGGAGCACCCGCCCAGAGGTGAGAGCAGTACTCCAAGTATGGCCGAATTTGTGCCTTGTAGAGTCTTAGACGATGGACCGACGTGAAATACTGTCTTGCCTTGCTGAGCACACCGAGCTTTTTTGATGCCAATTTGGCTTTGCCTTCCAATTGACCGCGGAACTGAACGAGGCTCGAAATATCGACGCCAAGTATTCCGATACTAGCTGTGGCGGTTAATGGAATATTCTCAAATCGTGGAGATACGACAAATGGTGTTTTTTTAGCAGTTAGAGCGCAAATTTGCGTCTTTTTGGGGTTGAAATGGACTAGGTTTAGCCGGCCCCAGTTCGAAACTTTGTTTAACGAAGACTTGATTTCAGACACAAGTTTGTTTCGGTTTTCTTCGACGTTTTCCCGAGAAATATTAGCACGGCCGGTGTATGAGGTGTCCACGGTGCTGTCGTCTGCATAGCTGTGAATGTTACTGATTTGCAACAAATCCCCTAAGACAGCCTTAGCGAGACACCAGAACGCACGTGTTCGTGAAGGGAGGCGCACCAGTCTCTCGCCAATTCTGCCAATGTACTCCGTCTTCGCTTTAGCAATCACGTTTTGAAGGACCTAGAGGCAGAGTTATATTCCTTTCTGAATGCACTGGTATTTACATCACGAGACGTCGATGCGTTAGCCCAGTCTTGGTAGCGTTCCCATTTTCGGCATGAAGCCGTTTTGCAGAAAAGACCAAACCAGGGCTGGGACTTGCCACCGATGGGGACCGCAGAATACGGAATTAATAGTTCCATACCCTGAAGTACCACATCGGCGACAGAGTCAGCAACAACGCTCGGACCATCCGGCGAGAAACAAACCTGCCCCATGGGTAGGATGCAAAGAAGGACTGCATCCCATCCCAATCTGCTGACTTGTAGTGCCACAATCGGCGGCAGCCCACAAAATGAGGTCATGAGTACCGCGCAACCGGCACTGTACTCCGAATGAGACAGTGGTCCGACGAGCCCAGAGGGGGATCGACGGTAACCTGGTAGTCATCCGGATGGGAAGTCAGAAGAAGGTCCAACAGGGAAGGTATATGATTCTCCACGTCTGGTATTCGCGTTGGCGAGGTGACTAGTTGTGTCAAATCATATGCTAAAGCGAAGTCGAGAACAGATCTACCCGCATGATCGGTAGTTCGCGATCCAAGCCATTCGGCATGGTGGGCATTAAAATCGCCAAGAATTACGATCTCTGCGAATGGGTTCTGCTGCAGCACGGAATCCGTAGTCATTTGGACGTGCTCAACCAGTCGGTCGGTTTCGGCATTACCGCTATGGGACCTATAAAGGCACGCGTAGATTCGCGGATGGTCGTCGCAGTCTACACGCAGCCAGATAATCGATAGGTCCTGCCTTTCAAGGTTGCCGAGGCGTCGAGAGCAGATATCATCTCTGACGTAAGCGCACACCCCAGCTCGTGGTACAAAGGAATGTTCCAATTTGTAACCGGGGTAAGAGAGAGAAGTCGTATCGGCAGATATTCTCTATATCTGGGTCTCGGTAAGAAAGAGCAAGGCCAGCTTCGCCGTCTCAAGGTGAAAGTGAACGGCGTTCAAGTTGGAGTTGAGTCCCCTTATGTTGCATAAGTCCACGGTGAGGGTGGTAGGGGTTGCCTTATGATGCCTGTTCCGCTTGCCCCGAACAGTGGCGAGCGCAAAATTGCCCCCCTCAGAATTCAGAGGGCAGCCTGGGCATCCCTGCTCAGGTAGTGTACGTCCTGAGCATGGATGCCCAGAGAGGGATTTTCCACCGCAGTCGCTGATCGGTCGGTATCCTCCTGGGGTAATAAAACCAAATTCTACACAACCATTACGTTTAGGGGGGGAGGGGGTCGGGCCTCCGGGACTCTCACATACCGGACGAAACGCGGTATCATAGCTACCACTTTACGCCGATTTTAAGTGAGAGAGTAGTACTTCCCCGGGCGTGCCGGCCCATTCGGCTCCAACCCGAAAGTATGCAGTGTGGCACTACCACTAGTATAGGATGAAATTATACAAGGATAAAAGTGATTTACTTATAAAATTCTTCTTTTCTTAAACACAGTAGCCTAAAAATGGTGGGCGAAGACTTTTTGAGGTGAAATCATATTTGACATATTTACCAAAAATATGAAGGAGTTTTTGGACGAATTTTTCGAGAAGAAATTCCAGTTTCATTCACAGGCAGGTTCCAAATTCAATTTGTCGAAGTTAGTGCAAATTTACTAATAATTTTTCGTTAAACTAACAAAAAATAGTTTGAGTGTGAGTTGGTTTGTCCGTATTATCTTATCCATACATATATATTTACTTGATACATTTTGAGTCAGTAATAAAATAAATTATGGGTTGTTTATTTTGAGTACATTTATCTTTTGCATTATTAATCAAGCGCTTACCATGGCATTGCTTGCTGAATTAAATTTGTATGTAGTTGTTAAATCATGAGGTGTAAAAAATAAATGCACGAAAATTAAGCCGTTCATTTTAAAACAATTAAAATCGAGAATGATTTAGTAAACATCACTGTTTAAGTTTTCCAGAAAAAAAATTAATCATTTAATGAACGAACCGAAATCTCCTGCTAAAAAATTGAGTTAAAAACATTTCATAAAAATGTGACATTTAATAAAATCTTCTATGTCAAGACGCATCAAGGTATAATCAATACTCGCCCTTCTGAACATCTCATAAATAATCATACGAAGAGACGTGAACATTATTGAAAACGAATAAGGCAAGAAATAGAATAGCTTCTTTCAAATGGGTCACGTATTATTGTTTGGACTCATATGAATGGTTGTATTTAAATATTATGACAAACTTACAAACAAAACAAAATAAACGGAAAAATAATCCATCTGATCATAAGATTTAATTTCCCGTAATCCTGCCAGTACATTACCTCTATAAACCTTCAGCGGAAACACAAAACTTGAGTGCCGGATGACTAGTATAGTAGACCCAATCTGGCTAAAAATAAATAATAAATAAAACATAGTGTATACATCGCCTGGCCATAAGCAGTAACGCGTATAATTTACAAATAGGAATGATACTATGTTGAAGATAGGCGTTGAAGCCACGAGGCTGCAAGCAATGATTATCGTCACATATGGGGTAGCGCAGAGTGAGCACCAATGACATATATTTGATAATTATTCTGAAGGCTTTACTTACGGACATGTCTAAGAATATATAAATTTAAGAATTAAATTTAAATGTCACGATATGTTCGTACCTTTGGCGTATCTTTTATTTAATTTGTAATTTTTATTTTGCGCCTTCGTATATTTATCACCAGGCAGCAACACAATTAAAGTTTGAGTTTTTTTTTTTCGTTATATGATATTTATGTACTGTATAAATGTCTGTCTGCGTAAGAAGTCGTTGATTCCAGGTGACACCTTCATAGTTTCGGAATGTATCTTGAAATAATATCAATTATTATTCTCAATGATGTATAGTGGCAACGTAATGTCGGTCACATGAATATTTTTAATGTGGCATCGTATTAAAGTGTGAAATTAAATCGTAAAAGCTATGTGACTAATGGCCGCGTATTGCCTCGAATGCCATAAAATAAGAATGAATAAAATGCAAAATACCCTCATAATTACGGTTAAATGGTAGCCTCTCGCGATACCTACTGATGATTGAGGATTACATTGATGGCTTTTAAACATATCAAGATAATAAAATATAATAATCATATAAAAATGAGGGACAATTCATACTGATTAAAGATCCTTCAATTATATTGAAGTAAGATGTACATGTACAGGTAAGTTAGATGACAGGTTTAGCTTTCATGTTGCATGTGAAAATACAGAGAAGAAAGCCGATTTACGGTCGCAAGTTCAGTAAGTATTCGAAAACTGGTTTGGATGTCATCTAAAAAAAAATATCGCAAAACTAAATTAATGAGCATAAAACAATTATACAATTACAGCACCTGCACTTTCATACGTAAAACTATTAATAAAGATGTCCATTCCGAACTACAATTTAATAGCAGCAAAAAATTTGGGCGACCATGCACTCGACGCGCGAGTCTTATTGTTTTGCCTAAAACTCGTATAAAGTTCGTTCAAACCGCAATAACATATGATGGTGCGCGTCTTTATAACAAGATACGCTCAGTCATTAAAAATATTGACTCATTCGATATATTGAAAAAGCGACTGTCTCATTATATTATTACAAAAATATGTGTCTGAGTATGTAGAATGGATTGCTTTGTGTTTGATGATTGTGTGTTATTTTTGTAAATTGTTTGTATTTTTTTCAATTGTGTTCTCGTGTAAGTGATGTATTTGCCTTTATGAGAATAAATAATCTTTAAACCTATGTAAAGTGTTTGGTAATAAAATACTAAATCCAGGACTAACTATGTGTTTACTTTTTTAAAACTACAAAATACAATTATTTTATATACGCTAAATAATCTCATTAGGAGAATTACAACTCTTAATATTATTCAGTGAAACGGTACTGTGCGAGCGCTAGACTGAATATAGTCATCTCTGATGGCTTGTTATGGTCGCTGCATTAGTATCTTTCGTGGTAATGTAATTTCAAATTTATTTGGAAAATGCAGTTTCAGGACTTGAGGCAGTTGTACAGTAATGTGCCTCCTTCGGTTACTGATGTGCTATCGAAGTGGAATGATTTTGGGGCTAGAAGTTATTGTATGTATAAAGTTTGCAGACATATGATACCTTCATTTTATATTACCGGGATACTGGAATTGTATAAGTTTTATGTGATACTGAGCTATGACTAGTTGACGTTTTTAAATCCATGTATTTCATCAATCGAACCGAATTTTGCAGGGAGTTGTGGGGGCTGTAATATTGCGCTTATAATATGCCAAATCTTCGTGAAAGGATCATTTTACATGAGAAGTGTTGTTTTAAACAATACGATCCATTTGATTGTAAACTTCAGTTTACGTTAAGGTTTATGATCAAAACAGAGTTTT